>NC_081430.1:71745883-71947627 GCF_949786415.1 Peromyscus eremicus
TCAACTTAACCCGATCAGTGAACCCTGGGTCTAAAAAAATCATGGTGAATGGCTTCTAAGGGATGACACCAGAGGTTAACCTCTGACCTCCATGTGCATGAGCACACATATTTACAAGTACATGTACACACAGGAATGAATAAATGCACACACGTGCACACGAGCACACACACACACACACACACACACACACACACACACACTGATGGCCTTGTAAGTCTTCTGAAAAAAAAAATCTAATTTTCCATAATATTTATTGATAAAATTAAGCAAAATGGATTAGAAGAAAATGTGCCCAAACTGAGGTGATTAATTATGCTAAGGATCAAACTAAAGGAATTTATCAACTATTCACGGAGGAAAAAAATCCAAATGAGTGAATAAGTGACCCGTCTGTTTGTTGTGATTTGGATGAAATGTTTCCCCGTAGGCTCAGACATTTGAACACTTGGTCCCCAGTTGGTGGCGCTGTTTGAGGAAGTGTAGGTGATGTGGCCTTGTCGGAGGAAGTATAACGCTGGAAATATACTTTGGGAGTTTAAAAGCCCCGTACCGCTTCCTGTTCACTGTCTCTGCTTCTCACTTTCCGTAGAGGATGTGAGCTCTCAGGTTCCTGCTCCAGCTGCCACACCTGCCTGCCAACATGTCTCCCGGCCACTCCTATCCCTCCGGAACCATAAACTCAAACCAAACCTTCCTTCTATAAGTTACCTTTGCCATGGTGTCTTATTACAGCAACTGAAAAGTAACTAATACACTGATAGGGCTGTTTTGTATTTCCATTAAGTGAGGAAGACTATCTGCCAAAAGATGTTAGCTTTATTACTCTTTAGCTACGATGCTCCTTCTACAAACTATTCGTCTGCAGGTTCATTTGGAAAAAAAAAAGGTAGAATTAAGTCATTGGCAGAAACTTTTCTTTTGCTCCACCTGGAAGCGAGGAAGGACCCTATTCTTAGGATCCTTGCATAATAGAAACAAATGGGACCTCCACTCAACTCAGCTTCCTACGATTTAGGCGTAGATCTCCAGTTGGTACTGTATCTTGGTAGTGGTGCTGTATCGCAATGAATACTAACAGCCAATGACCCGGAAGCAAAAAGAGTATAGTTTGTTTCTCTGTTTACGAGAGTGACAAATGAGGAAATTGATCTGTACTGTAAAGGACTTTAATCTCTTATCTATTTATAATAAAATAAAAGAAAACAGAGAAATGCTAGAAGTGGGATTGACACCATGAAGTCTTTGTTCCTTAAACGAGCACTAAGCTGAAAAGCTGTACCCCATAATTTGAAGAGACAAGTGTGCTTCTGAGAGCTGTCCAACACACTAATGGTCTGTAATTAGAGAGATAAATGGCTCCCCTTTCCCATCAAAGGGAACGCTAAACCCCCAATTATAGGAAGAATCTCAGCCCAAGGCTCCAGATTTTCCATCTTCTGCATGGTTTAGTAACCAGAGGCTGAGAAGCTGGCAAACACAATTGACGAAGACCTGCCCCCGGCACTCATTCTCCGGTCCACACTGGGATCCTTCAGAACTGTAGCATGTCTCTTCTTTACCATTTATGTGTGGTGGCCTCTTATCTAGAGACAGTCCCATATTGACCTAATGTTCTGGCCTAATTTATTAATGACACTTCTTTCATTCTCCTAATGATCTCAGTTTAGATACTAAATGTTACTGCTGCCTCTAGCTCTTAGCAGCCTCCTGTGGAACTCACTGTCCCCAGGGTTTTCCGTGAACACTGAGATCTTCCTCTGTCCTAAACATCCAGAACTTGAAAACAGTGCCAGTCTCAGAGTTAACCAACTACAGAGCAGTTGAGATAAAATACCTCAGCTCTCTGTATGACTGAGGAGCCACTTGGCTCTGCTGTACCTCAATTTGCTCATAGAGTGTTGTGGAATATTTGTTTACACTGTAAAGATGTGTCTCTGCCTAAGGCACCTTCTGATTGGTTTAATAAAGAGCTAAATGCCAATAGCTAGGCAGGAGAGATAGGCAGGATTTCCGGGCAGAGAGAGAGAGAACTGGGAAGAGGGAATCTAGGCACACAATTTTGCCAGCAGACTTGAAGCAATGCAGACAAGCCATATGAGGAAAGGTAAAAGCCACGTATCAAAATGTAGATTAAGAGAAGCCAGTTCATTTGAGTTATAAGAGCCCAAGCTAAAGCCCAAGTTTTCAGAATTAATAAGTCTCCCAGTCATTATTTGCAGGCTGGTGGTCCAAAGATAGTCTACAAGAAAGCATGCTACAATAGAGATCAAGAACATTAAATGTCATCCTAGCTGAAATCAACCCCATTTTTGGTCCTCTACTTTTATCTGCAATTCATTCCTATGCACCAGGTCTGTCTGAGAAGGAGAGTTGTAGTCAGTAGGTTTTCGTAGGGTGTTGTTACACCACGAAGGTTCAGAGGTCCTGTTGTAGTCTACTTAAAGCTCTCCTAAAGGCAAATGAACTTGACTATTGTGTAGTGCCTATGGAGTCTGTTTTGTTTTTGTTTGTTTGTTTGTTTGTTTTCAGACAGGGTTCATGATATCCAGGCTGGCATAGAACTAGATATGTAGCTGAGGATGGCCTTGAACTCCTGATTCTCCTGCCTCTACCTCTCAGGTACTAGAATTATAGACATGTCCCACCACGGCTGGCTGGCTAAAAATTCATTATCGTATCCCAAGCTTCCAGAACGTTCAAACCAGGAGGCAGAGTCACTAGAGGACTCTGTACTTAAAAAACAAAACAAAAGAAAAAAACCTCTGATTTTACATCCTACTTTGTCACCAAGGACAGTAATGTCCTCTTCAATTGCCTGTGGGACTTGACTCCCATTTCCAAGAACTATAGATATATAAATAGACATATGTTACTGTCCTGGTTTGTTTTACATCAACTTGACACACACTGGGGTTATCTGGGAAGAAGAACATCAATCAAGAAAATACCTAAGGACATTATTTTTTCCCATTTCTCTTTTTCTTTTTGAGACTGGGTTTCTCTGTGTTATGTAGCTCTGGCTGTCCTGAAATTCACTGGGCTTGAACTTAGAGATCGACCTGCCTCTGCCTCCCAAATGCTGGGATTAAGGGTGTGCACCACCACACCCAGTTTATATAGGGGATTTTCTTGATTAATGAATAATATGGGAGGGTCCAGCCTACTGTGTGGGGGGCTACCCCTGGGCAGGTGGTCCTGGGTGGTATAAAAAAGCAGGCTGAACAAGCCAGGGGGATTGAGCCAGTAAGCAGTACTTCTCTGCCTCCAGATTCCTGTGAGTTTCTGCCCTGCATATTGATATTGATGACTATAACCTGCGAGCCGAATAACCCTTTCCTCACCAAGCTGCTTTTGATCATGGTGTTTAATCACAGCAGTAGAAACTTAACTTGAACAATCAGCATTTGTGATTCTATAGAGCTAGGTAGGTATGCGTCTTAACCCGTTTCTCTTTCCATCCTTGACAGACATTCATGTGTGCTCTGTTTTCCATCTGAGATTGGTGTTTGCTTTCATCTTCTCATTCATGACCCTGCTCATGTCAGTTTACTTATTAATTGCTTCATACTTCAATAATTTCTACTTAATTAGCACAAGAAACTGCAAGGTGAGAGGGGAAGACTGAAGCCAATATCTTTCAAAGCCAAAATTGTGTGCTTACTGAAGTTGTGAGGAGAGGCGTGCGAAGGAGGAATCAGAACAGAAGAGGATGCTCCACAGAGAAAGGGGACCAGATGCTACAGGCAAGAAATGGCAACACCTAGGATGAGAAATGAAGTCCTTCTCGTTCTCAAAGGGACCACTTGTCTTTATTGTATCTCATCTATGTTTGAATTCTCCGATATCCTTTCAGTTGGTCTTGTTTTCATTGAAATTCCCAGGGAGTCTCTAGTCCTTGAATCTAAAGAATCCACTGAAACCTCTAAAGATCCCTGTTAATTAGTCTTTGTGTCCCTGCAATCCAGGGGAGCTGTCAGTAAGAGCTTATCAGCAAATAGAGAACAACTTTGGATAAGGAAGATTTACAAGGTACTGTTTGTTCAGGTGTACGTGAGCCGATGTAGAGCATTGGGAAGAGGGCAGTAGTCTGAGGTTCAAATCCAAAGTGGGGCAGCTACTCCTGGGCTTGAAAAGTTAAAGAGAAGTACCAATATGTACCCAATACGACTGGGACACTTTAGAGCTCTGACTCTAATTTCAGAGAAGCAGTGTTTTAGACCAAAGAACAAAGGCAGCCTGAGGTGACGCCACAGCCTGCCATCAGTCCCCCTCTTCCAGTATCATACTGGGATGGAGTTGGTGTGCAATGGAGACCTCTCCATGTGTCTCCATGGTTTCATTTCTGAGAACTGACGTAGTAAGAATAGCTGGCTACGTTTACGTTTATATGAGTAAATTTGCAGACTGCAGCTTCCTAAGAAAGGAATCAAGTGTCCTTGTAGCTAAGGTGGGAAATAACGCTCTCTGGAAGGCAGGAGGAGTCCCTGTCTGCAAACACAAGCACACCACATTGTTCCGGAGTCCCTCCCAGGCAGAGCAAGGCAGGCCCAGCGCCCCAGCCTGTTTCAAAGTGTGAGCTCATCAGCCTGGGAGAAGCCTTTCTGAAACAGGGAGCAGTGGTGGGGGCCATAATGAGAAGCGGCAGCCGAGTGTGAAATCCTGTCACTGGCCGGAGGCAACTGGAAACAGGGCTGAAAATAGCTCAGGCAGAATCCCAGTTTCAGGACAAGGATGGGAGCATTGCTTTTAGCAAGAGGCCTCCATTGTGCCACTTAGAGGAGCTGTGGACACGATACCATTTGTGTTATTTTTATTCCAAACCCCCAGAGGAACCCTGAGCCACAGTACCCTTCTCTGTCACTAGGAAAAACAAGACATCTCAGTAGTCCTTGTAAAGCTGCATGGAGGGGCACAAATAGATGATAACATACAAGGGCTGGGGCCCAGAACCAATCTGCATGACAAACAGCCAGAGTAAATTCTGACACACTCTCACTGTAGATTCTCCTGTAGAAATGAAAATATTCCCTTTCAGCACCGGCTTTGTGTAAAGTCACCATGTCCTCCATTCTCAAACCCAGGCCATGAAATCCAATATGGCCACCTCACCGCGGCACTCTGAGGAACAAGTACATTTTCTCTGCTAATTTCTCATAAATTCTCCCCTAAAATGACGACAGTTTTCATTAAATATTGATATTTATGACCCTTTCATCAGAAAAGAAGTAACACAGCTCTTAAATATGGTCTCGATTCCAGAACATCAACATAATTCAGGGCACTGGTATGGATACTAAAAACGCTAAGATGTGTTTAAAATAATTTAATCTTCAAAGAAAATGACACATAAAGAATTGTAATATAGTACATTGCATAAAGTAAGACTTCATATTTATATTTTAAAAAAAAGTGAGGTCATTGCAAAAGAGAATCCATTCTCTGACTTTGAGTGAAAGTAAATGGGGTATGAACTTGACTTCACACAGTGAGGAAGGATCCATAGGACAGCTAACTGCAGGGAGAGCATTTCAAGTAAAGGGGAACAGGATATGTGGAGGCAAAATAATCCAAGCAAGTGACCTGTGTCAGGAAGGAGAAATAAGCTGGCTCTGCTGAACCACAGCCTTTCCAGGGAAGAAGATGGAGAGTAATAGAGTAATGCAGGGACCCGGTGACACCCAGCAGGTGACACCCAGCAGTCAGCAAGAGGTCATTACCGGGGGGTGTGTTCTGAGGAATCTAAGGGCATGTGACAGGCTCAAAATAGTTTCTTTTTTGTTTTTTGTTTTGTTTTGGTTTTTTTTTTTCTTTTTTTTTTTTTTTTTTTTGGTCTTGCTCAATAATTACATGAGGGTGTTTATCCCTATGAAGCTCCATCTCACTTCCACCCTAAGATAAATTCTTTTTAAGCTGGAGGCGGCGGGTGAGGGGGGTGGGGGGTGGGGGGAGGGGGTAGATCATAGTAGTAGCTGCAGAGAGCTTCATGTATGTACCTCAAGTGGACCCAGGGAAACAAAATGCTGCTAAAGGCCAGAGAGTGACAGCAAAGTGTTTAAGGTGGGGGTTTCAGATTCTCAGTTAGTGCTGTCCCCTGACTGTGGTGTGAACAGTTGTTAGTGGTTCAGGAGAGGTTTCCTGGGGCTGTGGGAACAAACCACCACAAACCGGTTGGCTTCGAACAACAGAAATGTATTTTTTCAGAGCTCTGAAGGCCAGAAATCTAAAATCAGCTTCTGCGGCGACTTAAGGAGAAAACCTTCCCTTGTCACTTGTGGTGTCTGGTGGCTTCTTGGGCTCGTTCGGGAGCACATCCCTTCGGTCTCTGCTTCCACGTCTGCACTGTCTTCTCTGCCTTTCCCTTCCCTCTTCTGTTGTAATGCCGTTGGCTGTTACAATGAAGGCTCACCTGGCCAAACCAGAGCAATCTCATCTTCAGATCCTTCATCATGTATGTCTGCAGCCCTTTTTCCAAATAAGGTAACATTCACGGGGGTTCTAGAATTTGAGCATAGATGTATCTTTGAGGGGGTGGCACCGTTCCCCCACTACTGAGACTCGTCTTGTCTCTGCGGGCATGTTAAGATCTCATGTGATATTTCACCCCGTCATTTGCAAACTACTAGATGTGATTGGGCCTCGTCAGGGATTATCGGTGATCATACCAATGACCTTGTTGGTATGGTAATCCAAAATAAGATGGCCAAAACTCAGTGGTGAGGCACCAGGATGTGGCTCTGTTGGTAGTGCCTGGTCATTAGCGTAAGCTGAGCATGGTAGTGGAGGCAGGAGGATGAGATGTTCAAGTTCATCCTTGGCTACCTAGCAAGCTTAAGGCCAGACTGGGATAGACAAGCCCCTGTCAAATCAACAATCAAACAAGCTAAAACAACTCAGTGGTGATCTGAAGGCAGAAGTGAGAAGGAGGAAGCCATCCTGGAGTCCTCACAAAGCCACTGACTAAGGTGGGAATCTAGGGAGGAAGTGATAGCCCAGGGTCCCAAAATGATGCAAGGAACTGTGAAAACATTCTGCCCGGCCCTTCCATGCAATTCAGAATTTCCATTTTTTCGAATTTTTTTTTTTTAAATGGCTATGTAATGTTGGTTCAAGTGTTGATTTTGTTGTGTCTGATCTCCTTGTCTCCCCTTCACCAGCTGAGACACTGAATGAGAGAAGAGGGCCCTGTTTGTTTTTCCCCAAAATGCTCAATCCCGTTGTTGATGGTGTTTGTGGGCAGTGCCGGTTTCTAAGCTACTTATGGAGGGATGATTGACATCTGGGAAAGCTGCACATGCTTAAATCTTTACAAGCTGCTGGGTTGAGAGGTAAGTGTACAGAGAGCTAAAATGCGTCTTTGAGTGAATGAGCTCCTCCAGTGACAGGAAGGTGAGGGAACTAGTTAAGATTTCGAATAGCCGAGTTACTGTAGGGCTTCCCATTTAGGACGGCTTTAACTGTATGCTCTTCTCTACGCAGCTGCTTATTTTCTTTCCCCTAGAGTGGCTTTGGTTGAGTCTGTCATCCTCTGCATAAAAATGTCTCTCAAATACTTTCAACAGAAGGCTTGTGTCCCCTGCGGCGTCTTCTCCAGTGAAATCTCTTCATTTCCTTTAACCTTCAGGCCCCGTTTCCGTCCTGGTTTAGAACTGCTCCTCACTCCTGCTTGGTCTCCTTCCATCCATCCGTTCCTGAGTACTCTGTACAGGGGTCGTGTGTTCAAAATGGAAAAGCACAGACTGTGTTGCCTTTCAGCTCGAACGCGTCTTTTTCTGAAGCTGTTGAAGTTAACGGTCCTCAGAGCCAAGACCAGTGTCCCTTCCTGTGCCTGGGGATTGTGCTTCCAATGTCACTGATTATTTAAAAAAGAGGCTCTTATTGTCTTTCCATTAATTTCCCGAAGTACCGCACAGGAAGTGCTGTTCCTTGTGTGTATAAACACGAGTCGGAGACTTAGTGTGATTTTTCTTTTGTTTAGAAAAAAGATTAGGTTTACTTATTTTGTGTGTCTGTTTTGCCTGCATGTATGTTTATGTACTACATTCATGTCTAGTGCTTGCAGAGATTAGAAGGTGGCACCAGATCCCCTGGAACTAGAGTTACAAGTGGTTGTGAGCCACCATGTGGGTACCAGGAACTAAACCTGGGTCCTCCACAAGAACAAGTACCTTAACCACTGTGCCATCTCTCCAGGCCCATGCTGTGATTTTAATTGATGATACAAGAGCATACATGCAATTGGAAGGACATACAATATACTATAGACTTCCAAAGAGAATGCATGATATGCTAACAGTAAGGCAATGATTGGAAGTAACCAGGCAACCCCAATGGCTCAGTATTTGGGGGGGGGGGAGCATCTCTAAGAAGCAGGAGTTGTGATGGACTCCTTGGGGGCTCAGGTCAAATCGTGTGTTCAGTGAAGTACACTAAGTGTTGGACCCCGATTCTCCTTTCTTCTTTTTCTATAATTTTATGTATGTTTCTCTTTTTAATAATGAAATAAACCCACAATAAAATGAAGGGACATCAACCAAACTAGTAGGCCGTCCTTTCATTACAAATGTCTTTTTAATTTATTTACTCGCTAAGGCAATCTCCCAGGCTTTACAAACGACATTCTTCTTTAACAGAACACAGATGTTTGACTTAAAATTCCATATTTGTGACATTTCAATATTGCTATTCTCGTTTTTTCCTAATGAAATTATGAGAAAACAAAATCTGCTTGTCCCCCAGCGTTTTGGCTGTGATTCAAAAAACCTTTCCATTAAAATGAAATAACACACTCTGCAGATCTAACTGCAGAGGAGCTGAACACGCTCAGCAAACAGTGGTCTGTGATTCAAATGAAGAAACTAGCCACAGAGAAACAGTATGAGGAAATAGAAGGATGGACATTTTTTTTTAAGTTCTAAGGAATCTGTTTCTGCTATGGTCAAGTCTGGGTCCAGTTGATGCTTTTAAAAGGAAATTTAAAGCTTCATACCTCACTTACATTTCAATATAGTTGTACTTTTTGAGACAAGGATTTGCTGTTTAACCCTGAATGACCTCAATGTGCCAGCTCTCCTGTCTGCGCCTTCTGAGCCTTTGGATGACAGGTGTGCACCAACCACATGGGCTCTCGTTCTAAAATGACACATTCATTTGGCCCCCACAAATCACAGTTCAAGACTGTTTGCATTTGTACAGTGTTAAGTTGATCAACTACAGCCAATACTTACAGCAAGAGGCAGTAGGCAATAGTAAGAAAACAGGCCATGACATAAGAAAGGTTTAGGAAGACATATATAAACATACTGAGTGTGCACAGGTAAGAAATTGGTCCAAATGTTGGTGGTTTTAATTTTCCAAACCTTCAGTTTTAAATGAAACCATCTGACTAGTCAGTCAGATCTCTTGCTCGATAAATATTTTTAGTTTTGTTTTGTTTTGTTTTGTGAATTTTCATTTGTTTGTTTGGAGGATGAGTTCTTTCTGTGTAGTCTAGGCTGGCCTCGTATTTGTGATCCTCCTGCCTCAGCCTCCCTGTTCTAGAAATACAGGTATTTCCACATCTGTAATACCACAACTACACATCTGGGTTTATACAATCCTATGGTTTTGTTTTCTTCAGATGGGGTCACACTCTGTAACCTAGATTGGCCTTGCATTCAAGGTAACCATACTTCTATGTCAACTTCCCAAGTACTGGGTTTATGGATGCACCTACCATGCTCAGTAGTGTTTTCTGTTCTGCAGTCTTAGGTCCAACACTAGGGACATATTAAATGCTGAACATTTGTAGAATGAAGACACTAAGTGAAATGAGAAACAAATAAATACTGTGACTCTTCATTTTTTTTTCATAGCAATATTGTCACTAAATGTTTATGCATTCTAACACCCATATTCAACATGCAAACATGGCTCGCCTACCCTGATTATCACTGGAAACAGAATGTTGCATGGATTTGACCATTGTTTGTCCTGGCTCAATGGCATTCTGTCATAATGAACATTTAGTGGAAATATTTCATAAAGATATTTTATCTTTAAATTTTATCATGACTAGGGCCGAGCGGTGGTGGCGCACACCTTTATCCCAGCACTGGGGAGGCAGAGGCAGGTGGATCTCTTTGAGTTCGAGGCCAGCCTGGGCTACAGAGTGAGTTCCAGGAAGGCTCCAAAGCTACAGAGATAAACCTTGTCTCAAAAAAACACAAACAAACAAAAAATTATCTTGACTAGAATATAATTTTATCTGCAGTGCTTTCCAAACTCTACCATGACCCTGATCAATGAGGTAATTCATTTTGATGACTGACATCTTTGCAAGTCATTTGAAAATCTGATGATCTTCAATGATAGCTTTAGTCACGTCTCACACATACACTTGGCCATAGCCGAATGGGTTGCAGCAAAGGAGCATTTGCACCATGCACGTGTGTGTGTGTGTGTGTGTGTGTGTGTGTGTGTGTGTGTGTGTGAGAGAGAGAGAGAGAGAGAGAGAGAGAGAGAGAGAGAGAGAGAGAGAGAGAGAGAGGTGGATTTCTGCAGTGTTGTTTATTTTACTGGGACAGTATTAGCCTTTGCCTGTCAGTCAATTCTACAGGACTTTCCCTCTTCCACTCTCTGAATGAGCAACTGGGCACTTGACCGCAGAGAAGAAAACCTAGTGTATCCTGCGTTAAAGCCCTTTTTGAGGTTTTCTCAGTTGCTGTCAGCATGCTCAGCAACTGCCAGGATATGAGTAACCTTAGTAGATCAGCTCCTAGTGTTGTACAATGCATTTAAAAACCCGGGAGCTAATAATACATGATGTCACGGAGACAAAAACTCTGCAGGTAAAAACTAGCATAAGGCAGATAAGCATTCTCTGGCTGGGCTACATAATGCTAAAACATCTTAAAATAATTAAACCTCACTCTGGAAACACTCTGTACCCGATGAGAACTGCCCAAACTTGTTTGTGAACGGTTTCATTTTATGTCTGTAGAGTTTAGTACACTAATTCATGTTCTTACAGTTCAATCCATGGCTCATTAAACTATTTCAGTGCTTAGGTCGTTCATTGATCAAAGAGAGTTAAGAGTGTCACTGTTAAAATCGAACCTGTTGTTTATTTCAGTGAAAGGTGAGAAAAAGCTGTTTCTGCTAATGGTTATGGGATCATCCTACTTGATTAAAAGCACATCCTACACTCTCATGTATATGCAAAAAAATGACCAGAGCTTCTCCTGAACTAACTGGCCAGATCAATTGTTTGGATGTCACTGAGGCCTACATGGTGAATTAGGTGGCAGGACTATGAGGTGGTGGTGGTGGTGTAACTTCATCGCTAGTAGAGGGGGCATAGGAATAGAAACGGCCAAGGTCACAATTCTAACCTCGGCTGAGCCTTCAAACAAAGGCACAACTTGGTCAAAGGAAGACACTCCTCTAAACACTCTTGGGTCTCCTCAACATGGAGTGGTAGCTTTGGATAGGTGCTGTTAGCACCTACTTTTTTTTTTTTTTTTTTTGGTTTTTTGAGATAGCGTTTCTCTGTGTAGCTTTGCGCCTCTCCTGGGACTCACTTGGTAGTCCAGGCTGGCCTCGAACTCACAGAGATCCGCCTGGTTCTGCCTCCCGAGTGCTGGGATTAAAGGCGTGCGCCACCACCGCCCGGCCAGCACCTACTTTTGTAGGTGAAAGGATTTGGACACTTTTCTAAGGTGAGGCCATGGGTTAGAGTCAAAGCTAAGATTCTCCATTCAATAGCAGTGTTACTGGGATGGTGTGTTTAGAAGACTGAAGTATAAAGAATGATTATTCTTACATAGGACATATTCATGTGCTAAAGACTGAAAAGAGGGCAGGCTGTATGAGCAGTCTGCCTGACTTCAAGGAGCTGCATGCTCTGTGGGATGGACTTTCTGTATGCTATGAATATGTGCTGCTGCTATTGGTTAATAAAGAAGCTGTTTTGGCCTATAGCAACACAGGATATAGCCAGGCGGGAAATCCAAGAGAGATACAGAGAGAAGAAAGGTGGAGTCAGGGAGACAGTAAGAGCTGCCAGGGGAGCAAGGTGTAATAGAACACAGGTAAAGCCATGAGACATATGGCAATACCCAGATTAATAAAAATGGGTTCATTTAAATGTAAGAGCTAGTTAGCAATAAGCCTGAGCCAAACATTTATAATTAACACAAGCCTCTGAGTGATTATTTTATAAGCGGCTGCAGGACCAGGTGGGACACAGAGAAACTTCCAGTTACATGAATATGCCAGTAAAATATAGCTGATAAACTAGACAGTCTCACATGTGATATAGCAACTGAACCCCTTGGTATTTGCCCACCTTACTTGAAAGTTTATAAGTATACACACACACACACACACACACACACACACACACAAAACCCATTACATATAACTGTTTATAATAGCCAAAAATCAAGAACTAACATTCAATAAGTGAGTGGATAAAGAAACTGTGATATGTCCTGATGTTAGAACATCATTTAATGATTTTTTAAAAATGAGCTACCAAGTTACAAAGAGACATTAATATTAAATTAGAAATAGAGCCAAGTGGAAGAGGCCAGTCGGAAAAGCCACATACTTTTTGATTCCTAATATAAGATGTTCTGGAAAATGCAAAGCTACAGAGGTGGTAAAAATGTCAGTGGTTTCCCAGAGCCCAGGAAGAGGGAAGGAGCATTAAATAGAGAATTTCTTAGGGCGGTGAAGCTGTTCTACACGGCAATGTGGCTGTGGATAACTGATGCTGTGCATATGTCAAAACCCATAGGATGTTACAGCATGAGTAGTAACCATCTTATGTGCAAATCTAAAGCATCATGTAGGAGGTTGAGAGCTCCTAGGATGGAAGGCAGGAAGTGACAACATCTAATGACATTAAGATGCAGGAAATAGCATTGGTGAAAGGGACGTGAGGGAGAGTCAGAAAGGCTAAAGACAAAAGAAGTAGACACATAATGTATTTTAATGGACATAGCTGGTTCCCTGATTTCAGTTAGCACTTCTTTTTGGAGGGGAGGGGTTCAAAACAGGGTTTCTCTGTCAGACCGTCTTGGCTGTCCTGGAACTCTCTTTGTAGACCAGGCTGGCCTCAAACTCACTGAGATCCTCCTGCCTCTGCCTTCCAAGTGCTGGGATTAAAGGCGTGTGCCACCACCGCCCGGCTCAGTTAACATCTCTAATACTGCTGCACATTCATCCTGGAGCTGAACAATTGAAGGTGTAACTGGTGGATGGTTGAGAACCAGATTTCCCCCAGAATGCATGGATGAGCAATGAGAATAGGCTACGCTGGTCCACGTGAAAATGATTAGGACTGGAGATATCAGTATGAACTCACAGTTAGCTAAACATTAATGCATGTGATTCCGTGTGGGTGTACAACAGACACACTTGTGTATCTGAGGAAGCTAATATACACACGTGTTGTATTTCCTCGTTCTGCCAGTGAGGGAACCCAGAGAGCAATGACACCCGAGCAAGAAGAGGATCTTGGTTCTTATGTCATTCTCCAGTTAAAAAAGGGATTCTAGGGGAAATTAATGATCCTTGGGTCAGCATGTGTATAAGACAATCCTGGAGGGTCTTGTAGTAACAGCAATTAAGGAAGTGTTACACACACACACACACACACACACACACACATGCTCACAATCTGATAGATGTCAAAAGAACGCAGCAGTCAATGGAAAGAGCTCCTGGTGGCCAAAACTGGGACAATCAAATACAATGGAGTTTCAGACTGTAACCCAAAGTCTCCAATAAACATCAAGAGTCTATGTTAGTATAAATAAATGGCTGACTAAATGAATGGGGGAAAATAACACACTATGCAATGGAGGAACATGATGCCTACCTCATGCTATACCTACCTATACTTTTTCAGTATAGAATAGGGATTTTTTTAACTGTAAAGTACATTTAATGTATTAGTTAAATAAACACTACAGATGATAGCAAAAGGCAAAGAACTACATCCTGCTGTAACTTATTTAAACCTTCTTAGGACTGATGTAATGAGGATTTCAATACCAGGCTAGAGCAACCTCTTCTTAGAGATGGGTTATTAGATAATTTACAGTGAGACCTCACACAGCCAGAGCACTACACACACACACACACGCACACACACACACACACACACACACGCACACACACACACACACACACACACACATTCCAGCAATCTTGATCTTGAGGATCGCCAGAGGGGACAGAAGGAAGCAGTGGAAGTTACAGAGAGAGCTGTTTTCGTAAAAGCACTGTCCACCTTCACTTCCTTAATGCTCAACAAATTGAGATATAAAACAGAGGAGTGAGCAGTAGTGATAATATCCCTGGTGCCTGTAGCATCTCTTATAGTTCTGACAAGGCATATATTAGTCTAATCGTTTTGGGAAAACTAAAGCTGAACATATGTGTATTCTACGCCCCAGCAATTCCACTTATAGAAATACACTCAATAAAATATGTACATTAGTTCATGAAAGAACATATACTAGAATGTTCATAGTAGCACTGCTTGTGAACCTGAACATACTCACTTGTTCTACAATAGTGTAATAATAGATACATCCCATCACACTCACATAAAGGATTATTATATAGTATTAAAGCCATAACTACAGGAAGTCACATGGGTGGCTAATACAAGCACCCTAGGCAGACAAAGAAGTCAGATACAAAACAATACTGTGTTGGCAATTTTCTTGTTGCTATAATCAAATATCTGATCAAAGCAACCCAAGGGAGGAAAGAGTTAATTTTGGTCACAGTTTGAGGGAAGAGTCATGGCAGGGAAGTCAGGGCAGACAGACATGAGGTAGCTAGTCTGTCGGGAGCAAATGAAGTCCTGGGTGAATAGTTGTGATAGACTTGAGCATGGCCATGTCAAGGATCCCAATGCTTCAGAGCCATGGGAATGGCAAGGTCTTCCCCTGGTCTGAGTATGGATGTTGACAGTGTGTACAGGAAGTATCAACCACAGCTTCTTCCTCCATGATGATTGCAGCCTGAAACTGATGCCCTTCAGAGACCTCCAACTGAGAGCAGCTAACCCGTCTCCTCCTTCTGCTGTGTATAGTAAACCCACCACCTCTTCATTCAGCTGTGTATAATAAACCCACTGCCTACTCATCCCTGCTGTATATAATAGATGTGCTGAGTTTCCAGGCTACTGCTGCTGCTTCTCCATCAGGACCACACAGCTCACCTGGTCCCAACCTTTCTGTTTGTATGTCTGTTGTTTCTTCATTCCCTATCACCCCAGGCAGGTTAATCCCAACAGCATTCAGGCGGCAGCACCAGCCACAGTCTCTCCAATCAGGAAGCAGAGAGAGGTGAATGCTGGTGTTTAGCTCCATTTCATCCTTTTCATCCCGTTGAGACCCCAGCTCAGGGGTCTCAGAGCAGGTCTCCCTGCTCAGTGAAACCTTTCTGGAAACACCCTCATAGACACACCCAGAAATGTGTTTCCAGGGTGATTCCAGATCTCATCAAGTTGACAAGAAGAACTATGATTCCACTGATGCAAAGTACGGATGCAGACCAAGAATCCGTGAGTTTTAAATTCAGCTTAGGATAGTTACTGCTCTTGGGTGGCCAGGAGGGATTCTCGGGTGTGAGTGATATTTTTTCCCTGAAATGAGTATGTTACTTGGGTGTGCTTCACTGTGAAAATTATAGCGTTATACTCTTAAGAAATATCCTTTTCACCACATATAGTATAATTTAATAAAAAGTTTTGTTGAAATTTTCTCTTGATCCCGTCTTTCCATCAAGCCAGCACTCCACCTATCTCTTTCCCTTTAAAGGAAATGATCTAGAAAGAATTGTCTTTGCTCACGCTCTTGGATCCAGCTCAGCAAGGCTTCTGGCCAAGATTCTACCTGGCAGACTCTAGTAAGATCAGTGACAACCTACGTATAACCAAATCCAACAGTCAGCTTATCAGGAATGGTCCCTACAGATTACCCACCTCTCCATCCTCACCTGGCTTCCACCTTTACTGCCCATCTTTGGGGATTGGTGAAGCCTCGTGGCTTGCAACACCAAGGACATGCTGCTGTCTCCCTAGCTCATCTCTTTGGCTAGATTTCTTCTTGGTACATGGTACCTGGGCATCCAGTTGCCTCCTGAGCACTCTCATTTGGTGGTCTAACAGTCATGTCAGTCCTGACATTGCCCAAGCTGACTTCCTGATGCCCCACAAGCATGTTTCTGCCCTGTGATTCTTTCCATGAATCTTCTCAACTCTACTCCACCCCCCTAGGATCCCAGACTCCCTCTTGTTTTTTTTTTCTCCACTACCAATAGCCAGAAATATTGATTCTACCTTCAAAATACATCAGAATTTGCCCAATTCTTGCCTTCTCCATTCATGCAATCCTGGTCCAGACAATTATTTCTCATCTAGACAATTCTAGGAACTTTTTCAAAAAAGTTTCTGCCCTTGCTGCTCACAAAGAATGGTCCTAGATAACACTAATTCAGATGGACTCATTTGTCTGCTCCTAATGCATTCCATCTGACTTAGAAAAAAGGCACATTTCCAAATGACGGACTTCCAAACCCTGACCTTACATCAGTAACCCATCCTCATCTTCCAAGATTCTTCCCTGAGTGCTCTGCACCAGACACACTGGGTTTTATATTTTTTTTGGACAGTCCCCAGACTGAAGGACTAAACACAGCTAGGCTTCCCGTAGAAAGTCTCTAGAAAGTTTTTCCCACTGATACGCAAATGCCCTATTCCCCCTGTTTCTTTAGATGTTTTCTCAAATGTCATCTTTTTATAAAAGATCTTCTGTCTAAATTTCCATATATACAACTTTTAATACTCTTTCTTGGCATTATTCTTCTCTTTGACCTGTGTGTGTGTGTGTGTGTGTGTGTGTGTGTGTGTGTGTGTGTGTGCATGCGTGTGTTCATGTGCTTACTGATGGAGTGACAGATTGTCTTTCTCCTGAAGTAAGTTGCAAGCTATGAAGACAGGTTTGTTTTGGTTTGTTTCCCCTCTCTTACTTTTTTATGCTCTGGCCCAAAGTGCAGTCAGAGCACATCTAGGTCAAGGTCCACCCGCCTAAGGTATTTCGACTATTGCCATAAACTAAGCCGTTCTTCTCCTGTAGCATTCTCTGGAACCTTTGTTTGCTCCCACAGGAGAGATTTGTTGATTTTGGTGATCAATCCAATTCACACCAGTTTCACCAGCAGTAACCGTTTATACCTCTCTCAGGATCTTGAGGAATTTGCTCCTTGGTGAAGACCAGTGGGAGCTGAGTCAGAGGACAGCTCTTCACCTGACCCACCCACACATGTGATCTGCCTGCCCGTCTGGAAGGCTCAGGGCAGCTTGCTGTGCGTGCCCTCAGAATGCAGCCTGACATGTCAATGCCAGGCAAATGCCATCTGTTGGGTTATATAACTGAAGATCTGGAGCACTGTTCAGTGTGAGATTTGCTGCCCAAATAGAATCATTTTCAGATAGGAGATTAAGCTTTCTGTTCCAGGAAAAGGAGATATTGCCAGGAAAGCTATTATTTCTCCGAGTATAAGTGAACCTTATTCCAAAATATATAAACAAAGATGACAAGTCTGTTTCACTAATATTTTCCTGCATTATAATTTTTGTTCAAAAGTGCAAAATACATTCTTAATTGGGAAGAAGGACTTATTCATTGGATAGGAAAATTATTCATTTTTGTTGGATTATTAGCCTGTGTGCTAACGATTCAAGCAGAATTCAGGATGAGGACAGAGGAGAAGTGCTCAGCGCTGCAGACTTGGCAAGCTTTATTAGCATTATAGAACACTCTTCTCTTTCACAGGGGAGGAAGACATCAAGCCCCCTCACCCCACCCCCACCCGGTGGCAGAACAGAAGCCCTGATGTGTTTTTCTAACATTACTCTAACTAACCCAGCGCCTCCTTGAATGATCAAAGGAAATCATTACCTAAATAGCTGCCCAGAGTTGAGGATCTAAACTGTAACTTTGTGTATACCAGGTTTTCTCTCACGGAGTTTACTCCCTTAGACAGTAAGACTGTGCCCTTGTTCTTGCTGGCTCTCTGGTATCACACGGTGAGGATTTACACTAAATAGCACTCTCTTTTTCTCCTACAAGGGACTAAAACAACTGTTTGCTCTGATTTATATTCTTTGAAATAAAATCAGACAATACCGAAAAGGATAGCTGGGGAAATAAAAATCACTGTGACTGCTTCCTGAAGGTCAAATAGTTAAGACGTTCTGTGTGCCGTTCTGTGTATATATATATATATATATATATATATATATATATATATATATATATATATATTCACTTTTTTGTGAAAAGAAATGATCCTACTACATGTTCCAAATCATTCTTGCTTCAGTAACAGAGGAGGATAAGTTACATTGTGTGGTTGTTGGAACATCACAGAGAATCCAGCCACTCAGAGTGAAGAGGGGTCAAGACAAAGAAGAAAGCAGACTGGGTAGACTCCAATGGATGCACACCCGGAATGGCTGACCGATGGGCAATTGGGCAAGGGTGTTTATTAACTTACCTGAAAAACCAACATGTGAGCAGACACCAGTCAGCGATGGATCACCGCGAGAAGCCAGAGAAAAATGCCTGTACAGCCGAAAGGAGACGCACATGCAGCGATACTGAGGCAGGAGAGAGCCCAGAGCGTTGGACAGCAGCAAGGGCAACCCAAGAGCCAGCTAGCACAGGACAATATAGACTAGGGAGACCACAAGCGACGTTGCCAATGGAAACGCCCTTCTCCCGATTTTCAACCCTTCTCAATTTGATGTTAGCATGTGTTTGACGTTCCTCTGACGTTTGCATTTCTAACTTGCCACAAACATAGATTTGGGGATTACAGTCTTTCGAGGTAATTGTATTTAACTATAATGTAATAACATGGCTTGTTTCAATGATTTATCTTTAAAGTTAGCATACAAACTAGTGAATTCCACTATGGCACTTTCATGCATATGAGTTATGATACTTGGTTCTAATCTATCCCTCTCCCCCATGTCCCCCCCAATGCCCTCCAGCCCTCCTCTGACTGGTATCCTTCCCACACTCTGTGTCCAGTCTACTTTCACATCATAGGAATTCCATTACTCTGTGTCCCATCCCTTAAGATATCTTCCTTCTCTTCATGATACCCTTTCTAGTTTTGTTATACACACAAACATACACACACACACATTTATATATATATAGCATATGCACATATACACATATATAACATGAATATTATAATGTACATATAAATAACACACACATACATAATTTCAAGTCTAGGTTCCACATACATGAGAAAACATGCAGTATTTGTCTTTTTTTTTTTCTTGGTTTTTTTTTTTTTTTTTTTTTTTGAGACAGGGTTTCTCTGTGGAGCTTTGGGCCTTTCCTGAAACTCACTCTGTAGCCCAGGCTGGCCTCGAACTCACAGAGATCCGCCTGCCTCTGCCTCCCGAGTGCTGGGATTAAAGGTGTGCGCCACCACCGCCTGGCGGATTTGTCCCTCTTGGCACTGACTTATTTTGTTTAACATCCATTTTCCTACCAAAGTCATGATTTCATTCATCTTGGCAGCTGAACAAAATCCCATTTTATGAATGCACTACATTTTCCTTATCCATTCATGTGCTGATGGACATTTAGACTGGTCTCACTTCTCAGCTATTGTGAATAGTGCATCTGTGAACAGGATGCACATGTATCTCTGCGGTGTTTTGATTTAGAGTCTTTAAGTATATACCCCAGAGTGGAATAGCTGGGCCATATGCATATCAGTTACTTTTTTGCTGCTGTGATAAAACACCATGGCCAAAGGCAACTTATAGAAGGAAGGGTTTATTTGGGCTTACAGTTCCAGGGGAATATCGTCCATAATGGTAAGAGAGGCATGGCAACAGGTGTCTGAAGCAGGAAGCTGAGAGATTATGTCTCCACTGCAGAGAGGAAGGCCAGAGAGTGAAGAACGGAAGGGAGACAGGGCTATAGACTCTCAAAGCACCGCCTCCAGTGATGCACTTCCTGCAGCAGGGCTTCATGCAGTCCCTTAACCTCCCCAAACTGCATCACTGATGGGGACCACATGTTGAAATACATGGGTTTGGGGAAAACCCTCTCTCTCTCTCTCTTTCCCTCTCTCTCCATTTTATTTGTTCAGCATGCGTGTTTGCTCGTGTGTGTGTGTGTGTGTGTGTGTGTGTGTGTGTGTGTGTGTATGTGTGTGTGTGTGTGTGTGTGTGTGTGTGTGCGTGCAGACAACTTGTGGGATTGGGTTCTCTCTTTCCACCACGTGGATCCCGGGCATTGAATTCAGGTCAGCAGCTGGGCAGCAAGCACCTTTACTCACGGAGCTATCTCGCCAGTCTGAGGGGGAATATTTTTCTTTAAACCCACCACAATATGACTGCTTTATTTTCAGTTCTTAGAGAAGTTTCTGTACTTATTTCCATCGTGACTGCACAAATTTCTATTCCCACAAGCAGTGCACAAGTATGTCCTGTTCCCCACCACCACCACTGCGTCCTCGTAAGTATTTGTTGTCCAGTTTTGGATGTTTTTGTTTTGTTTTGTTTTATTTTTGCTCGATGATAGCCATTCTGAATGGGATGAGATGGAATCTCCAAGTGGTTCTAGTTCTCACTTTCCTCATGGATAAGGACGATTTTTATTTTACAATTACTTTCTGCTTGTGGCAAGTGATATTGATTTCTCACTTATAGACGTGAGATTTTCTTTTTAAAGAAACACATTTATATTCTACATGAATTTGACATACAGGAAAATGGAGCTGGGGTACATATCATTGAGTGGTAGGGAGTGTGTTGAGCATACAAATGCCCCTGGATCTGATACCCACCATGTAGAAGAAGAGGAGGAGAAGGAGGATCAGGAGGATGAGAAGCAGGAGGAGAAGAGGAAGAGGAGGAACATACAAATGTGTAGAAAAGGTAAAAATCATAATGGTGCTCAGTGAGCATTTGAAAAACATAATTCTAGCACATCCCACCTCCACCCAAGCCCCATGAAGATGGGCTTCCATGCATTTCTGTCTTCTAAGATGATTGCTACCTAGTCAGTCTAGGTGTGGATTAATTCAGATCCCTATTTAGTGATACTACTTGCCAGTGAAAAGCTTTTGAGAGCTTCAACTCAGATTCTCTTCAGAAGAGCTCTGACGTATCACGGTTTCTTCAGCTTTTGATCAGCCATTTCTCTGCCTCTTCCCTGTTTTTTCCTGCTGCTTTGATTTTTGCAGATGGAATTTGAATTCCTGAGTATGGTTTATCTGCATGTGATTTCCTGAAATTCTTTCTAATGAAATTTAGGCAGGGAGATGCATAGAAGTTGTTGTGAACTACTGATGTTTCTTGGAAGGAGAAAATAAAATCAAACACAGCCACTGCAAGGATATAGCAAATATCCTTGACTAGCAGACTAAACGATCAGACACTACATCCACCTAAGTGTAAATAATTTACTTCTTTTTAGTAACTCCCAGAAGTACCAGTCTGGAAAATGAAATCCATGCTTCTGAGTGGGAGAAAACAAGACTTGGGATAAGTTTTAATTCATTAAAAATTTGGAAATGATGATATACTCCCCGTAATCCCAGCACTTATAAGATGGAACAGAGGAAAGAATTTCAAGGCTATCCTCATATTTATAATGAGTTTGAGACCAGTCTGGGCTATATGAGACTTTGTCTCAGAAAAAAATAAAATAAAATAAGCAAAGACATAAATCAGTAAATCACTGTTGGTATAAAGTAATTATTTATGATTTTCAAAAGCTTGGTAACAACAAATGTAAGGGATAAAACACTGTCTCTCCCAGAGAGGGAAAAAAATCCTGGCCTGACTATCAGAAAGACCCAATTTCTCGTCTCAACTCTTGTCAACTGTAGCTGTTACTATTAACTGAAAGGCTCACTTAATTTCTCTGAGCTCTGATTTTTTTTTTTCAATCCTAAAATGAGAGAAATAGACTAGATAGGTTTCTTTCACCATGAATAACTCACTGTTCTTTGGGAGAAGAACAACTCTCACCAATGTAAATAAATTGACCCCAAATAAATCCTGTATCTAGGTTAGGAGTGGAAGAGAGGATCCGATGGACCGAACTACTAAAGTCCAGGAAGCTACATTGGTGAAAGAGACGCTTTTCTGAAGATCATAATTCCAGGCAAGCGCTGAATTACACGTGGACTTGAGAAGCTATGGAAGGATTGGAACAGACAAGAAGAAACCACGTGAGTGAGCTAAGAAGCGTGCAGATGTCACAGGGCCACAGGCAAGCCCAGCTTGTTGAACCAGAGGAAGGAGAAAGAATGCTGTACATTAAAGGATTTGTCATCTCCGTTCCTGATATAAGCACCTGGTCTAGGTGCCTGTGGCTTGAGCTGAGTCTTGAGATGTTCCTCAACTGAGATCAAGAACTGTAGCTTTTTAGTCTGGGACAGTGAAAAGTCCATTTCTGAGTGACTTTTCTAGAAAGTTGGAGGTAGAAGCAGGAGAAAGGACTGGAGGGCCGCGTTTGGATTGCACCATAAAAATGTGCTTTTCATTGTCTGCTTATATAGTAGATGGTATTCAAATTAAATATTATAATTGATGCCATTAAATTTACCCTGGCTCATCTTTTTCTCTTTTCTACTTCTCTTGGTGGAAGCTGCCGTTGATTTAATACCCAGAACAAGAAATGTTCTACTGAGAGAGGGAAAATCTATCACCCTTAAAATAGTAATAAAATAAAACCAAGCCACAATAAAGTGAATAAGAAGTGTTGACCACAAATGTTGAAGATAAGCATAGAGCTAGCCTGTCTCTCCAGATGTCTGAGGATGGATTAAATGACTTTTGGAGGTTTCCTTTGGGGATCAAAATGCTCTAAAAAGCTTTAGTGATTAACACGCTCAATGGGACAAAAAGTTGAGTTCACTTATCTATTTTTAAAGACTGTATTCTCTGTCCATAGATGACTATGTGTGAAGACATTTTAAATACGATTCCTTTCGACTTTCGTTTACTTAGGAAGCAAGTGGGTAATAAAATGAAAAGCCGTGGGAGGAAGTTCTGTGTCTAAAGTTACAGGAAGACATCGATCATTCTGGTGAGGTACCAGGATATGGTGATGACTAGACTTCTTAAATGATTTCCTAGTTAACAGCTTCGTAAACAAAAGAAACAACAAACAAAAAAACCCACACAAAACAAACAAACAAAAACCATGTTGATTCTAAGAACATGTTGCTCTTGACAGAGTGTAGAATTCTAAAGGCTTGCATTGTGAAGGGGTCAGAAATCAATTCTGATACAGAGTTGCTGACAGTCTACTGCAGTTACCCTGCTGAGAGCCTAATCGTTCCCAGTGGGAGAGAGTGTGCTCTTTGTCTAGGGAAATTCAAGTGGACATGGGTTAGAGAGAACAAGTGTCTGCCACACAGGACCGTGTATTCATGCACCCATGAAGTCATCTTGGCTCTTGGGCGGTGGGGACAGGAGGACCAGAAATTCCAGGTCACCCCCAGCTACTTACTGAGTTCAAGCCCAGCCTGAGCTAGCTGAAAGGAATTCTTATTCATGATTTCTGCAACAAACACAAAAATGCTGAGAAGCAAAACTAAAGCATGTATTTTGAGCCAAGTAGCATGCTTTTCACACCCAAAGCAGAGTCCACCAACATGTAGTTAATAGCATGCAGGTTATAAAGCAAAGGACAAAAACCTCTCATATCAGATCTTCTAGGGTAGTTGCAGGTGTGTTTAAAATCTGACTGTATAAAAACTCTGAAACACAAAACTGAACATGATTGTGCAATTTACCACAAATATTCATTTCTTAACTCTCCTCTTTATCAGAATTGGACAATTTTAAGGGTGAATGAAGAGACTATGATCAGTCAGATCCCCAAACATAGCCTTCTGCCCTCTACTACAGCAATAAAGTACCTATAACCAGTACACATACACGAAAAAAAAGCGAGACTGAGAAATACCCTAATGTGTCAACTAATCGCAGCATCTGTATTCGATAAATGTGTCTTTGGTATTTGGTTTTCTTTTTCCTCAGAAGAATAAAAAAAAGTACATTTATTACAGTAAATAAGTTGGCATTGGTCATATTAAACAAACAGGATGTCGGAACTGTACGCATAATCAATCTCAGAATGACAAGTCAAGCAAATTATGCAGACTGCTCATGCTTTCCGCAGAGCAGACGTTCAGAGAGTTCTAAATCTCAGGTAGTTACAAGAATGGAAAAATAGAAGCCAGGACATGTGATGGCATGGTCAGAAGGGTTTTTTTTTTTTTTTAATGTTAAATACTAGATCAGTGTGTGTGTGTGTGTGTGTGTGTGTGTGTGTGTGTGTGTGTGTGTGTGTGTATGGTGTGTACTACAGATTCTAATACAACAAAGAAGAGCTGTGGATATGAACAGAGTCAAAAACGCACTTCATATGGAGGACTCAAATCAAACCCGTTGGAAGGGTTTGTCTCAGTACCCTCTGCAGAGGTAGTTAGCAAACACTGAGTTAGACGCAAGGTAGCTCATGATGCCCATCTCCTGAGGAGGACCCCCAGCCTTGCTCAGCTCCAAGATTGACTTGAATGTTCATTTAGGAAATCCAATCTGCCTCGATAGTGCTTCTCATGCTTGTATACTCCTGGGGTGGATGGTGCCAAGTGACTCACCTTGCTGAGTCACCCCAAACTTGCTGGGCATGTTGAATTAGTGATTTAATTAAAGTGCCCTTAGGAGTGTTTAGAGCAAGACCCCACCCTCTCCCTTCTTTGCTCTGGTGTAAGTGACATAGGACAGGGCTCCACAGCGGATGTGATTAATGTGAGATGGTCTTGAGTAGTTTCTTGTTTGTTTATTTTTAGCTAAAAGGAGAGCAATCTGGCCACTTTTTATAGTTTTGACAGAGGAAAAGTCAACTTCCCAAGTATTCTATCTATGCAAAAGAGAATGCTGGGAAATCACCAAGAGGAAGCCAATAATCATATCCTCCATCTCACCTTCTAGGTGTGGGAAAGTCTTAGCTACTTCTGTCTTTGAACTGGTCCTACAGAGAGCAGAGTAGAAGAAAGTTCTAGTAATTAAGGCTTTGAATTTGTAGGCATGGTTGTCCACATCTATAATCCCCACACTCTAGAGATAGAGACAAGGAGACCGTGAGTTCTAGACCAGCCTCGGCTACATAGCAAAATTCTGTCTTGAAGCAAAGAAAAACAGAACAAAAACAAAACCTTGAACTTATGTTAAGTCTTTAGAGTTAATCAAACATGTTCACATCAATAACTTGTTTTTTGCTGTTGTTGTTTGTTTTGCTTTTGAGACAGGGTTTCACTATGTAGACCAGGTTGGCCTTGAACTCAAAGAGATCTGTTTGCCTTGGCCTCTAAAGTGCTGGGATTAAAGGCTTGCACAACCATACCCAGCCATATATATATATATATATATATATATATATATATATATATATATATATATATATATATATATATTTGCCTCACCATTTCTATATCAAGTGAGTCTAGATTGTCCTCTGTGTTAATGTTTTTAAAAACTCGAATTCTTCGTACTGTGTATATAATGTTCATTGTACAAATAGTTTTATTCTTCCTCACTAGTGTAGATAGGAACTCTTCATGAGAAATTTTGCAGTGGAAGCTGCTTGCTAATTCCCCACAAATATACACTCCACCCTCCTCCAAAATATAGAGAAGAACGATAGTCTAGAGAAAGTGGATGCTCACACCTTTTCCGAAACAGGAAGTGGGCTGTAGAGCAGCAGAAACAGGAAGCTGATGCCTTCCCCTTTCATTTTCTCTGAAGCTATGATGCAAGGCAGGGATGCAAAGTGTTTTAAAAACCCCATCACCCCCCACAGGAGAGCACACAATTAAAAACGTCAAAGGCCAGAATTATAGAAAAGGATTTTCTAAATGTTTCAAGAGACAATATTCAGCATGTGGTATGCACATATGCAAGTACTAAGTGATGGAGAATGGGGTTCCTTTAGATCATCTCTCTTTGTTTGAGACTTTAAAGTTACTCCTGCTTTACCCTACTCACTAAAAAAAAAAAGTCTTGGGTTTCGGGACATTGTCTCACAGAAGAACCATTCATGATACGTCACCATGCACATGGTATAAATACTACTGTCTGCTTTGGCAATTGTCACAAAGCTGATTAGCATGTCGGGGGTGTGTGTGTGTGTGTGTGTGTGTGTGTGTGTGTGTGTGATTTTAAGCAGCCTACATGACAATTTGATTCTATTGATTCTAGACTCTCTCACTCCCCCTCCTTCCCTCCCTCTCCCCGTTTGATACTGTTGCCTTGTCTCTCAGGCTGTTCCCCCACTACACACCTCTCTGCCCAGGCCAGTCCTTGCATCCCTTCCGCTTCCTCCCACTGTCATTGCCCCTCCCTCATCCTGCTCTAGTTCGTAGGTCCTCCACAAGAAGAGCAATGGCCACTTACGAAACAGGCCTCTCCCTTGGACTCCTTTCATAGCTACTTTCCCGACGTTTTTGTGCCAAAATATCTCATTACAAATGTTCGACTATTTGCTTGAAAAGTCATGTGCTGATGGCTCGTTGTGTGCATGCAGGAGTGAAAAACTGGAGCTGATCCAAATGCTTTTCAGTGGGAGATTAGTTAAATAAATTATGATGACTTTATGAAATGGAATACCTTAATACGGCCATGGAACACACATCTGCTTCTTGTCATGAAAGGCTATTTGTGGCATTTTTTTTTTTAACTTTTAAAAAGCAGGTTACAGATGGTATGTCTAATACAAAGGCATTTCTAAGTATACATATTTTCATGGAAATACTTTAAGAAGGATTTATCCCAAATCATCAGAAGGGGTGGCTTCCACAGAGTGAAACTAACAGTTCTTTAATTTTATTACCATTTTTTTTCCATATCTGTATTTAGTTTTGTGACAAACCTTGTAGGCTCACATTGTAGAAGGACGTTTCTAAAACACTGTAATATTTGTCCCTGCTACTCAAAATAAGGTCCCAGGGACTTTGCCTACTGCCTCATGACGGCTCCCACTTTATGAAGTAGGAAACAGGAGAAAATGTCAACCACGAGAAAACAGAAGAAACATGGAAGGAAGCTTCACCAGCTTCCTATCTTCCCTCTGCACTATAGATTCTGAATCCAAGACATATGCAGCCTTGGAGCCCAGGGTGACTTCTTCTCTGGTGACCAAAGCAAAACACGTCGTCTGAATCTCCCAGGGTCACACACCTGACTCTCCTCTGAGCCAAGGCAGACATCTATACTTCACAATGGCCTGTTCCCAGTGTCTCGTTTATTTAGCCACAGCTCAGATAGCAGTATAGATCCTAGCTGAGGCTCTCATTGAAGATCATGGCCAGCGGAGTTCACTGTGTACCTGAGATGAGGGTATCCAGGGTGATGTTTAACTCGTTTAAACAAACCTATGAGTTACAGTTCATTTGGTAATACCTTCCATGTGTGAAGTTGTGTAAACAACTGCAATAACTTCTCATTATTCTTATCTGCTCAGTAAATGACTTAACCACCAAGGAGACTTATTGCCGTCCATTTGTTTGCCTTCGAACAATCTTGAAGGTAATAAAGCTGCACATGTTAATGAGTATTCAATGATTCAGACGAGGCACTCCTCACGTTGATTAAGCTCAGTTTTGCAATGAAAATGTATCCACCAATTAATGACACCTAAAACAGTGCATGGGGTTTATACATTGACTTCTGGATCAACAGTATTGATCATTACCATGTGCCAAGTGCTGAGTGAACTCTGGTAAAATGGGTGGAAAAGGTACTGTTTACATACTTCAGGGACTCTGGGGCTATTGTAGGCCACAGCCAGTAGAGGAAACAGTTGTCCTCTGAGGAAGTAAGCGCTGTGATAGTTGCTCCCACTCTCTCTGTGCTGACAGTTCTCAGACCCCAACTTTCCTCCACATATTCAGCTGTTTTCAGGATATTTTCACTGACCGTGTTCCTCAGCAAAACTGAAGAAACTCTGAGTATTTAAACAGTGTAGGGCCTGGAGAGGTGCCTTAATTGGCCAAGTGTCTGCTGTGAAAGTGTGAGGGTGTGTGCCTAGATCCCCAGGACCCACAATAAAAAAGCCAGGCACCGTGGCACATGCCTGTAATCGCAGCCCTGGAGAAATGGAGAACCTGGAGTTCCCGGCCATCCAGTCTAGCCGAGTTGTTGACCATATCCACCGAGAGACCCTATCTCAAATAATAATAATAATAATAATAATAATAATAATAATAATAACAACGATGATGGCGATGGTAGTGATGATGTAGAGAACAATCAAGGGAGAGATCCAACATGGACCTCTGGCCTCCTCATGCATGAGCATGCACACACATGTGCAGACAACCACACCCACACGCTTACAACAAACATAGACTAAATAATGTGGTAAAATGAAATACTGCATGGGGGACAGAAGAGCTCAAAGTCTAACCAAGAAACACCACGGAGCCCTCACTCTAGCAGCAGCAGGGAGTCACCAGCACCCCAAGAGTGGAAGGACAAAGAAAAGCAGCTGGGGTACAGAGGTCCTGAAGTCCCTAGAACACAAGATCAGGAGTCCCTGGAGGAGCTGAAAGTAAGAATGCTTGGAGAGAGCCGGAGTGACAGAGGAGAGAGATCCAGTGCCACAGACAAAGCCGGAGGCACACAGGGAGGAGTTCTCTGGGCTTTCCCTTCCTTCTGCCCTCTGATCCCTTGCCAGGACCTCTCATTGCCAGCCGTCATGAGAACCTGGAGCTAGGAAATGATTTCCAGTGACACATTCAGAGCAGAGACAGAGCAAGGAAAACAGTCTTCGGGCGAGCGGGCCCAGCCGTTACAAGTCTCACTCTCACCTCAAACCTTCAAAACTCAAGCCTTACATTCTGCGTGCAAAATGCCCCCTGACCGCCTCGTGATTTTGAACATTTGGTCCCGACTGGTACTGTTTTAGAAGGTTGTGAACCTTCAGGAGGCGGAACCTAGTGGGAGGAAGTGAGTCACTGGAGGGTAGGCTTTCAGGTTTCATAGTCCAGCTCTGCTTCCTGTCCGGTGTCTCTGCTCACTGATGAGTAACCACGTGGGGTCCTGCCTCCGTGGAGTCACCTGCCGCCCTGCCTTCCTCACTGGGGTGGACTATATTCCTCAAACTGTGAGTTGAAATAAACACTTTCTCTCTTACATTTCTTCTTTCAGGTGATCGGTGACAACAATCAGAAAAGCAACACACTGAGCTTCCTGACGTCCTCACGACCCAGCCCTATTTCCGGAAACCTCTTTATCAGCCCCTGTTCTAATCATGGCTGCCAACACTGTCCAAGTCAGAAGCATGGACATCATCTCTGACTCCTTCAGGTCCTCACTCTAACAGTGGGGCCACCAAGTCCTTCCATTTCTGGGTCCTTAATCTGAAGCAGTGTGTTGTCTTCCTTCCCAACCACAGTCTCCTCTCAGGTCACCTTCATCTCCGACAAGAGGCTCCTCACTCATCTCCCACTGTTATGGTCACCTCTTAGTCTCCTTACAGTTCATTTACCTAGAGGGATTTTTTTTTTTTTTTTTTAGTTTTTTGAGACAGGGTTTCTCTGTGTAGCTTTGGAGGCTTTCCTGGAACTCAATCTGTAGCCCAGGCTGGCCTCAAACTCACAGAGATCTGCCTGCCTCTGCCTCCCAAGTGCTGGGATTAAATGCGTGCACCACCACCACCACCACCACCACCACCACCACCACCACCACCACCACCACCGGGCTCCCAGAGGGATCTTTGTAAGGAACAAGTTGGGTGACATCAGCTTCTTGCTTCAAGTCTTTCCTTCATCATCTGGTCCCTTCTTCTTCCAGCCTTGCTCACTGGCTCATCCAGTCAAGAAGTGTTTGTGGAGCATCGACTCTGTCAGGTAGTGACTGGGAAAAGTAAGGGGACAGTCCCTACTTTGAATAGGCCAAGCCCTCATCACCCAGCAGCCCAACTCACATTCCCTTCCTCTCTCCTCTTCCCTAGCGGCCCCCTCCCTCTCTCACTACTTCCTCCTAACTTAGTCTATTTTTTTTTCTTCACATCTAAGATGAATCTTCTTCCAAAGTAGTCATTTGCCACTCTTCAAGTCTGGACTTGTGTCCTTTCTCCATGTCCCCATAGTACCTCTACATACTTCTATTGTGAGCTAACCATACCTTATTGTAACTGTTGCTTTTACTGCCTAATTCCCAAAGTGGAATATAAATTTCCTGAGAGCAGGGGCTCTGTTTTATTCAGTGTATTTTAATCACCTAACATAACACAGCTCTGGGCATATTATACCCTCCAAACCCTTATTAATTTAATTAACTCATCAGTGCAAGATCGGAAGAGAAGATGCCCTGTGAGGGACGTCTCACGTGGGCCCGAGGGGTGGTAAAGTGGTGGGAATACAGGTTGGAGAAGACTTCTCTGAGAAGGTAATGTCTATACTTTATCTTGAAGGCTAAGCTGGAAGAGTTGTTGGAGTTTAGGAGGTGGGGGAGGAGGAAGAAGAGAAGGGGAATGATGATTCCAGGTCCCTGAAAAGGAGAGGAGGTGATAAAGTCCAAACACATGAACAGAGATAAGTGCTGGGGGCGGGATAAGTGCTGGGGGCAGGAAAGGCATCCCTGCCTAGACAGGGAGAGATAAGGATGGGGGCAGATGTCACTGGCTCCGCAGGAGGCTTGCAGGAAGTCCAGTGAGTTCTTCTCCAGATGCCTCAAGTTTCTGTGTACAGTGTTGGCACTCATGGCTGCTCTGGAGATACAGACATGATAGCCTAAACAGCAATGGCTGGGACCACCCCGACAATACAAATTCTTTATATACGGAAAACGTTTACCAAGTATCTTGGAATTAGTAAGTCATACAGTAAAATACAACTAATGCTCTACTGAATGGCGTGGGACATAATTTAGTCTTTTTAAAATTTCCAGTGCCTGTGGATTATAGGGGCTCCTCAAATTATGATGAGGTTATATCCTGATAAATCCATTGTAATTGGAAATACCATATATTGTAAGTACATTTCATATGGGCAGGCAACCAGGCATTATACCCAGCAGCATGGTACACTGGAGAGTATTAGTTGTTCCCTTCCTGAGCAGGAGGCTCTCTGGAAGTTGTGATTTGATGCTACCTACTCCTTACAAGAGAATGCTATATCACAAACCACTAGCCTGAGAAAGATCGAAATTCTCAGTGTGATTCCCACTGAATATGTATTAGTTTTAAAAAGCTTTTTGAAAAAGATTTATTAATTTTATTTTATGCATATGAGTGTTTGACCATGCCTGATGCCTGGAGTGGGGGTGGGGTGAGGGTGTCAGAAGAGAGAGTTAGATCCCTTGGAACTAGAGTTACAGATGGATGTGAGACACCATGTGGGTGCTGGGAATTGAACCCAGGTCCTCTGTAAGAGCAGCCAGTGCTCTTACCACTGAGCCATCTCCTAGCCCCTGGAATATGTATCACTTTTACACATCTTACTTTGTAAAAATCAAAAAGCTGCTAGGTCAAGTCATTGTAAGTCACTTTTATTCTTACAAACATGAACAAAATGACAATATAATTGTCCTGGAAGCGTGAAAGGAGGTCAGGAAGTCCTGGTTGTGGAAGCTTCTGGGTGAAAGAGTCATACCATCCCACTGTAAGCAAATGACATGCTGTACAATAGGAAAGAACAATGCTTTTCTCCTACATTCTCCTCAGCGCGCTACTTCTGACAGCAGATGTAGGAAAAACAAACTGCTTTTCTCTCTATGTTCACACTCCACAAAGAACATGTCTGTGACCAAATGCACGAGAATTTCCCCATACCAGACAGATTTTGGTCACTCGATAGGTGTTCTACACTCAACTCTGATACCGTGTGCTGACATCAGATCCCAGGGATGAAGGGTTCAACCTCACAAGACTGCTCCCCACTTCATCCATGAGCAGTTTGTCCCCAGGTTGTCAGAGTGTCTGTATCACTTGTGAACATATCAGAGGTTCCCGTAACTCCCTCCTTAGACTCAATCATTAGAGTAGCCCATAGAACCCAGAAAATGGTTTGTTTACTGTTGCTTACATCTTACAAAAGATATTTTGAATGCCACAGATGAACCACCAGATTCAGAAGGGTCTCAAGACAGGGGCTTCTTGAAACGGATGTGTGGTCCCTCCTGGCACATGGACATCTTCACCAACCGGGAAGCTCTCTGAACTTCCTACTTTAGGTAACTTAGTGGAGGCTTCTCATCAGCAAGCTCGGCCTCTACCCCTTCTCCCCTTCCGGGAGGATGGGGCAGAAGTAGGCAGACAACCCCACACTTCTAATCCTGCTTGGTATTTCTTTGGACCAGTGGCAAGAGTCACTTTGTAAGAATACAAGATGCTCCTATGATTCAGGAAATCCCAAGAGATATGGTTCTGTGTCAGAAATCAGGGTCAAAGACCAAACATCAGAACAAAAGATCTACCAAGTACCCTAATCACTCAGGAAATTACAGGGGGTTCAGGAGCTCTACGACAGGAACCAGGTCAGAAACCAAATATCTATTTTATTCAACCAAGCCCCTTGTTTACAAGTGTGAATCTGAGTTTCTGTGGCTTCGGCTCAAGCTTCCCACCTTGAGAAAGTTTGGACCACAATCAGATGGGTCTTAATTTTTATGATTAACATGTAAGGGCTTTTTAGGGGCCCTAAGTAGTGTGCTAGAATTTCTGGTCAGAAAGGAGTGTTTTTGAGGATTTTTTGTAAGAGGTATTCAAAGAATTTTTAAAATTGACACAGCTTCCGCTCACCAAGACACAAACTCCCCCAGGGCTAAGAATTCATTGCAGCACTCATACACACACACACACACACACACACACACACCATGCTAAACAACGAATGATTGAATTTGAATTTAGGTCAATCTCTTCTATAAATTAAGTTCTTTAGTATGGATAATTATGAAATATGAAGTTAAACGTCTCACTTTATGAAAAAATAGTAGCAATGTATTAAAAAATTTTAAATCTACTCAAGTATTTGTTGGTGACATTCCGACCAGCATAACTTCAGAGAAATCTCACGTTGTGTAAAGGAAACCTTTCTTTTTGCGGCCTATCTGTCCTTTCCTGTCCACCTCTACTTCTTCATCCCCTTTCACCCTGGGGGAGAAAAAAAAAATCAATCCACTTTGCAGTTAGAGATAAATACTTGTACTTTTTTGCAGTTCTCTGCTACTGTTCTGTATATGTTTGTACAACAAAAGAAACTTTTCTTTTCGTTTTGTTTTTGTTTTTTGTTTTTTTTAAAAACAGGGTTTCTTTGTATAGCTTTGAGCCTTTTCTGGGACTCACTTGGTAGCCCAGGCTGGCCTCATACTCACAGAGATACGCCTGGCTCTGCCTCCCGAGTGCTGGGATTAAAGGCGTGCGCCACCACTGTCTGGCTAAAACTTCTTAAAACATGAATATATCCATAGATTTGTATTTGCCTACGAACGACAACAAAAATGTTACAACAACCACCAGGTTCTAAGCTCAGACAGTCTGGAAATTTGGGTTATCTGCTAAAGTAGTTCCTGAGATTGGCTTTCCTGGAAACATACTCTGAACCCAAAAGTTGTGATAAAAAGCTATCTTGAGAAGAGCTGTAAGGAGATGTACTTGCAAAGAAAAGAAGGCAGACCTGGGGAGTGGGAGAAGCCAGGGTACAACCTGTTTGTCGCTGGGACTTCCGCTGAGGAAACAGGGAGCCCTGGGGGCTGGCCTGGCCTTTCCAAGTTGCTTCAGACTGGGGAGGCTGAGTTGTGTTGTCTTCACCAGCAATCAGCTAGCTATTGGTTGCACCCTACCCCATAGGAGGTGATACAGATTTTGGCAAGACCCTTCTCTATGGCTAGAGACAGGGCCGCAAGCTTCCAGCTGATATTCTCAGCGGGCACAGTTGAATGTGCCGAGGATGGAGAAGGCTGGGGGGCGGGGTCACCACGCAAATTAGTTCCCAGGTCTCATGTGGACGGCTCCAGCTGCAGTAGCGCTTGAGGCCTAGAGGTCGTATGGTCTGTTTAACAGTGGCCTCAAGCTTACCAAGCATCTTTTTAGATGGTTTGTGGTTCTTTCCAGCGGAAGGTATGGCCTTGTGCCAGAGCCTCCAGAAGCCTGTGCTGTGACTTTCATTTCACAACTTGTCATGAACACTTCAAATAACATTTTTTTCCACCCCAAATATTTCTGACATATGCATTTTAAGTAATAATGATATTGACCACAAAAGGGCAAAAGCAGATTCTTGAGTGGAAAAAAAAATGCCTCTCAAATATTATAGTAGTGTGATTGTCTCTAAAGTTCAAGCCTATCTGATAATCTTATTTCTTCATATTTCATTTCTCTTAGTGGGTTTCCTTGGGCATCATACTAGCAGCACTGACATGGACTTCATGGAAAATGAGCAGAGGTCCATAAAATCAGTGTGTGAAGTTGACAAATGGAGGGCTGTCTGTGACTGGCAGACTTCCTCCCGCTTATGACCAAGTTCTTGACCTTGAAGGCAATTTTGTGTGCCTGTTGGCTATTACTGGATGCCTATGTACAATTTGTGTGTGTGGTTTTTTTTTATGGATTGGATTTTAAAAATGAAATAGGACTAGTTTTTAGCCAGGTGGTGTGTCTCTATCCCCAGCACTTCGAGGCAGAGGCAAGAGGATTAGGAGTTCAAGGTCATAGAGACTCAACAAGATAGAGAGTTCAAGACCAACCTTAGCTACACGAAACCCTGTTTAAAAAAAAAAAGGGTTTTTTTTTTATTCTATAAGTTCTTTAACCCATCATTAGTTATGTTATGTATGAAAAGGAACTATTAAAAATACCTTACTAGCAACAAATGACTTTATCGAAAGCCCATTCAGCTCAAGGCACTGTGTATGTTTTATATCGCAATGCTTCTTTTCTAATTGACCCTGTCAAGTCATTAAGACTCTTTGATCTGGGCTGGAGAGATGGCTCCGTGGTTAAGAGCACTGACTGCTCTCCAGAGGACCCCAGTTCAATTCCCAGCACCCACATGGCAGATCACAAACTGGCTACAACTCCAGGATCTAACAGCCTTACACAGACATACACACAGGCAAAACCCCAATAAATTTTAAAAAAGTAATTAATTGAAAAAGACTCTTTGATCTTTTGAAATGAAAATATCCTGATGATTTAGGAAAATGTAAAAAAAATCCAAAATTTTCAGATATAACTTTCAAGAATGCAACACTATTATTTCCTTAGTTTAAAAGACACACACACACACACACACACACACACACACACACAGAGATGATGATGATGATGATGATGATGATGATGATGATGATGATGGAATAACTGGGTCTTAACATTTTTCAGAAATCAATATAAACCTTGGTCACACTCAAACAATTGTTGAGACTGACATATAAATGTAGCATCTGCAATCATGAAGCAAATCCAGCATTTTGAAAGACCAGCCATTGGTCTGTGACTAACTTTGGAAATTTACGTCTGTGAGTTGTCAGATAGCATTGAAAAGCAACTACTTGGCACCTAACAACCCAAAATTTCCCATTCAGGTGTATCAAACATCTCTGACAACAAACGCCTTCTAATGGCAACTGTTGGTTATTCCGGTGATATCTAAAATGGCAAGAAAGGGTTCCTGCCAATTCTTTTGAAACCAACAGTACTACAGCATCTATTTGGTTTATCCAGGCTTGGTGGTGCAGGCCTGTAATTCCAACACTTGTGAGACTGAGGTGGGGAGATTGTAAAAGGAAGACCAGCTTGAGCTAGAGAGTGAGGCCCTGTCTCAGACAACAGCAAAATTTTGGTTTGATGAAACCTAAGTACCACTAAGGAGCTACATGGTTTGGGAACAAACTATGGAATCTATGCTCTAAAGTTCTCGCACTAAACTTTGTTGTACATCAACTCATAGAAAAAATATTAATTCGCAACTTTGTTACTTTTACACCATAGATAGAAAATATGTATTTTATAGAAAATACAGTGTTGATAAGAAACACTGTTCAATGCTTTTTCTGTATACAGAAGTCAAATAATTTCATGAAACCAATCGTCAGCAAGATTTGTAACATGTCTTGAGATGATTGGTTCATTTTTACTCAGTGAAGAAAATGCAGATTTAGCAGACAAAATTAGCAAACACAAAATACCCTTTGTGTTTGTGATTGCATTTCTTATCCAGTTAATGAAGTACTTAAGCAAAACTAATTTTTGCATATTATCAACATTCACTGGAAAACTGTTCAAATAATTGGATGAGGAAATACTTCATGCTATATAGAAGCTAGAGGAAGTTGATGGCTCATATAGGTTAGAAATTTCTAATCAGAAAGCGTGCTGGAGTAGCAAGGCTTTAAAAGTGCCCAAATTTTAAAAAAAAAAAAAAATGTGCTTAGCCTAGCAAAGCTGAATCAAGTAGAGTACAAAAAAGGGTGTGTGTGTGTGTGTGTGTGTGTGTGTGTGTGTATAATTTGATCAAGGTTCGAAAGCTCTAGTAAAAAAATTCTACCTGGTTAAGCTGGAAAATTTGGAGGTTGGAAATGATGATTCTTTTGTTGTTGTTGTTGTTGTTAAAAAAAAAAAACTTTAATAAATTACTCCTAACATGTTAAAAAAAAAAAAAAGTGCCCAAATCCAGAAAACAACACTCACTGTCTTGGAGTACAAATTATTTTACTATTTGCCCCCTTCCATTTAGTCAGGAGTTTCAAGTCACCAAAGTATTCCTGAGAACCCCAGAGGAGTGTCTCACATACGTTAGTTCTTTAGCCTAGGACATTCATTTTCCTCACGATGCCTGGCTGCTGCCATGCAGGGGCTCCGCTGAAATGAAATATCAGCTGGAGATAGGTTCCAGTGTTGCTAGCCCCAGGCAGGGCAGCTCACTCATTCCCACCCAGAATCCCAGCATTTAGGACGCCAAAGCATGAGGGCTTAAGAGTTCTATGCCAGCCTGAATTCCATGATGAATTCCAGGTCAGCCTGATCGCCATAGTTAGACCAGGTCTCAAAAAACAAACAAACAAACAAACAAACAAAAAAGCCAGTAACTTTTAAAATGCTGTCACATTCAAAATGTTCTCCTCCAAGTACAGCTCCTCGCCATCCACTGAGGCTGCTTATGGTCTTATTGTTTGTTTCATTGTAACTATTTCTCAGTGCTGACTACAAAGTCAGAAAGGAAACAGTTGTATCCCTTCTGGATCTTATTAGAGAGTCCCTCAGCAAGACTTCTTAAGCCCTAATACATTTTAAAACGCAACAGACTTACTCTGCTCAACTCCTTTGCTTTTGCAGCTGCCTCCTATTTATACCAAGACTTTTCCTTAGAGGATAAACTGCCTGGAGAGTCAGCGATGCCCTCCCACTGGGCTCTTCTTAGCCTATGGAGACCTATATATGCCTGAAGTCTGACAATTAGCAGTATTCCAATTATCTTCCCTGAAAGCATATCAGCGTCTGTATAAATCAAATTAAATGGTCTAGATGCAAATAAATTTAGGAGACAAGGACGTCGTCTGTATCTGTCCATAGCTGTATTGGAATCTCAACTTTAGCCTGCTTAGAGTGCATTATTACATTCTCATGGTCGTTGTAAAAGATGATGTATGTCTAGAAGAGGAAAGAGACTGTAACTAATAGTCAGAAGACCCAGTCTTATATAATCCCTCTTTTCCCTCGTGTTCTCATTCTGTGATCCAGCTTCTCAGTGCACTCTATCAAACACTGTAGCAAGGCTGCTTTGAAAACCAAACAGGGTGATGAAAGTGAAAAGACTATGAAAATGTGAGTATTATGATCCCATTGAAAGATTTGGAATTTTGCAGTGTTAACAACATTAATCTTGCCCATCTATTTAGTTTTGATTTTTGCTGTGTGTTTCTAGGTCTTGTTCCTCTAAGGACTGTTTAGGATTATTTTATTATTTATTGCTATATTTATTTATTTAGTGGTACTTGGGATTGAACTCAGAGCTCATTCACTCTGGGCAAGTGTTCTACCACTGAGTCACACCTTTAACCCAAGACAAACTATTTCAGAAGTGATTCATTTTAAGGGACCTTGTGATGACTTAGCTCAACTCCTTGATTTTTTCAAATGAGGAAAATGAGGCCCAGAGGAGGAAAGATCATTGAGATTGTGGCTAGCAGAACACAAGTTCCTGGTCCACACAAGTGCTCACTTCACTACATCATAGAAGAGTGTTCTTCAAGACGTTCTCTCTCACATACTGGGGTATCCATACCAACAGTTGTCCAACATGCAATATTCATGAGGCCTCCAAGTAAACCATGTCATTTTTATACTATCCCTTATTTCCTGGGTGTCTACAGTGTTCGTGGAGCCCAGTTTTTATAACAACAACACAATGGTGTCCACTGACTTCTCTTTCTGGGTAAGGCACTCTTTGGAAAACTGGAGATAGAGACAACTAGACAGACACATCACTGCATAATAGAGCTTATGGTCCACTGAAATGGTAGACATAAAATTACTGTAATATAAGTGGTAAAAGTAACCTGTTTTCTGAAGCTTCTAGGACCCACAAACAACATTGGTCTGAACAGTGTGTATCTTTAGTTAGAACTATCTACAGGGGATTTTTTTTCTCCATCTTGAAGTAATATGCAAACTTCACATTTCCAAAAGATGGTTCCCAAGTTCTCAAACCATGAAAAAACATGTCTTTCTATGTGAATGCTAACACACACTCTGAGAACCCCCCGTGTGTCTCAGGTGTCTACCTCAAACTCAAATTATTTGTCTTGTAATCTTAGTGGCATTCTCTCCCTAAACATGGTTTAGTCAGCATTTGAGCAGGGAAGAGCCAGCTTCTAGCCTCTGTGTCTGGCCATTCTATTTTCCCTCTATGTTTCCGACCAGTGAGAATTCATCCATCTAGTTTATCCTCTCAAATTTTCCATCTTGCTTGTTGACAACCATTCCAGTTTGAATATTTTGGTTAGTGTCATCATACCAGACCAGGGTATGAAAAAACTCTGAAAAATGGAACCGAACGTCAGGAGTCACAGATAGAACCAAGATGTATAGACAAAATCTAGGTGGTCAACCAACCGTTGAAATGTAACCTGATGGGATCCCATCAAAGAAAAGAACAGAGATCAGAGGAGTGCTCAGTAAGAGGCAAGGCTCCTCATGACACGATCCTTGCTAACGGACTTAACAGGGGCACGATTTATATGCAATAAAACAATTTTCCTTTAGGTGAGTTTGATGTGTTTTGAGGTACGCACATTCTCGCTTATCTACCACGGCACCAGCATTACTATGTTTTGAAATGGTTTCCTATTTTCTCACCACATATTCTTGTCAGCTCCCTCTTCCTGCAGGCCCTAGGTTAGCTCCACTCTGGGATTGCCTTTGTTCCAACAGCAAATATCAGAGAAGTGCTTTAGCCAGACCTGGAGGCAGACACGTGACCCTGAGCCTAGTTACCACAGACCTTGCTGGTAGGATATGAGACAGACAGGGTTTGCAGAAATGTGACACAGACGGGATCAGAGAGGTTGTGCTGCCTGGTGACATGAAGGACGAGTTAGTTTAAGGGACCAGACATTTACCTTCCAACTGCAAAACAAAAACAAGAATCTTTGGTAACTCACAGGGCAGTCTTCCATCAGTCACTTACAAAATCAGAGTAGTAGACCAAAGGCGAGGTGTGGAGTTGAAGTCAGGACTTAGAAGGTAAGCTTGTTAAGAAGTGTACATAATTCCGAAGGTCCGCCCCCAAACTTGGCACACAGTGTACTCTGAATATTATTATCTCTATCATCATATTAAGATCATAAGATAACTCTGCAGAGTTTTGGCTTCCTCAGGACACTTACACAGGAGGAACCAACCTGTCTTTGCAAGTCCTGGTATAAAATTAATCAAGTTCTTGTGACTGACTCTGGTTCTTCACAGGCAAGTTCTGACACACTTAACCATAGGAAACTTTATAAGTTTTCCAATGGAAGAGCCAAACAGCTAAGGGTTCTGCATTACCCACCAAAAAGAAAAAAAAGAAAATCAAAGAGAAACTTTATCCACCCAATATTTGGAAAATATGAATTGCCATTGGCTGAGGGCACATGGAAAGAAAACCAAGCTAGGATAAATATGAAGCAATATAAGACTCTTCTTTCACGTCTGCCGTAATTATTCTATTGCAAGTTCTATTTTAAATGCTTATTCTAAAACCCCAGATGATTGAAAAAAGAAAAAGATGCAACTTGCCGTGAAAACTAACATTGAGAGGAAAGATATTTGGGGGTGATCTGTTCACTGGCATTTTTAATGTTGGGGTAGTATTTTCCCTCCTGGTGGAAGAAACCACAGTTGTTTTGGAGAGAGTGGTGATGTCACACAAACAGCTCTAAGTGAGCGCTTCTGTCCTAAGATTCATTCTGAGATTTTCTTACCTTTCATGACCTGACTGTCTGACTTACGACACGGAGACCGAGGGGGGCGGGGACTTTCCCTGTACCACGGAAACAGAGTTGGATGAAAACTCACAGAAATCCCGGAGCATTCGCCATCTAACAAGAGCTTCTTGTCTAGAGATGTCTGGCCAGATGTCCAGCAGACTGTGTGCAAAGCTTGAAGATGCTTTTCCTCTGCAGACAGGAACACATGTAAAGTTTGGCTTCAAGTAAATGTTAACTACATAATGTTAATGTTAATGTATGTAATGGCTGTAACATCCTCAAGTTCTAGCAGATGGATTCTTTAAAACTCCTCCTACATTATAGAATCCTCTAGATTGGAGAGCTGGAAAGATGGCTTCGTGGTTAAAAGCGCTGGCTGCTCTTTCAGAGGACCAGGGTTCAGTTCCTAGAGCCCATCGGGTGGATTGCAACCTGTAACTCCAGTCCAACGGTCCGACACCCTCTTCTGGCCTCCACAGGCACCAGGTGTACACAGGGTACACAGACATACATGCAGACAGGACATCTATACACATAAAATAAAAGCAAATTTTAAAAAAAGAATTCTTAGAGTAGTAATATACTTTTTTACAATTCACTGTAATAAAAATCAGATTAAATTGAAGCTGATTCAAACTGCATTATGAAATTGTTAATCATCTGCCATGAAGAGATTGCCACTGAAAAATTATGTATGATGTAAACTCCGAGTCTTAACTTTATGGACAGCTAAGACTAGGGAAAGTAAAAGCTAATTTTTAAACTAGGTGGAAAGCAATTCTCTCTATTTGTAATTCATTTAAAGTTGAAAGCTTTCACAATGAGATAAGGAAATTGATATGGCTTGCCCAGAGAAAACTATATCAGCTTTGCCTCTTTGTAAAAATGTCTTATGTTCAATCTAGCTAGAGGAACATAGTTTAATTTGAAATCAAATTCAAATGATGGTTGTTCATAAATATCAAAGCTTTACAGTAACTGTAAAAATCTTGTAATTTCATATTCTACTTCATCATAGGTCAGATGTGGTGGCATATGCTGTGATCCTAACTTTTGGGAGGTAGAGGTAAGAAAATCAGTAGGTCAAGGCCAGCCTGTTCTACATAGAAAGTTGAGGCTAGCCTGAACTACATGAAACCTGATCTTAAAAATTAATATTTGTGTATGAACTTATAACATTGTTGTGTAATCAGTCCACAGGTGGGTGATATAAACTACCTTATCATTTGTACAGAAGGGAAAGAACAGGAAATACAGACTAGTTAGAATATCTCTAGACCAACTTACAAATAGTATCACCTTGAACAACGTAGGCCTGAATATACAGATTCACTTACATGTAGATGTTTTCCTGTGAGATGTGTGACAATTTGAAAAAAAAAAACTTACAGACTGCGTAGACATTAAAGAAATTAAGCAAAAGATATGTCATGAGTACATAAAATATAATTAAGCATTGATCTATTTTTATCACATGGGACCATCAACATGTATAAATCTCATTTAAAAGTTAAAACTTATTGAAGTTTATGGTCCTAAACAGGTGCAGACAGCACGCATGGCTCCATCTGCAGGGGAGAGAAGTGTAAATAAGCATAAAGATGCCAATTCAGCCAGCTCTGCATACAATCTACAGAAGCACATGTGGTACTGGCATAACCTTGTGCTGCCTCCTGCTGCTACTGACGTGAGCTCTGGTGTCAGAAGTGTCTGCTTAAAGGAACATTAGGTGACGATAACCATCTCTACGTGGGCAGTGAATTGTGGCTTGCAACGGAAAATAGTCTTTCGTGGGCAGGGGAAATGGATCAGTGGGTAAAGTGGTTGTTAGACAAGCGTAAGGACATGAGTTCAAGTCCTCAGAACTCATGTAAAGCCCGATACGATACTATATGTCCATAATCTTAGCATTCCTATAGCCAGCGGGGAGGCAGAGACAGGAAAATGCTTGGAAACTTGCAGATCAGCTACTCTGGCATAGACAGTGGCAAACAACCAGGAAGAGACGTGGTCTCAAACAAGGTGGAAAGTGAAGACCAGTACCCGGAAGTTACCATCTGATCTCCGAATATGCGCACGCACAGAGAGAGAGAGAGAGAGAGAGAGAGAGAGAGAGAGAGAGAGAGAGAGAGAGAGAGAAGAAGAAGAAGAAGAAGAAGAAGAAGAAGAAGAAGAAGAAGAAGAAGAAGAAGAAGAAGAAACACACAAATAAGAACAAAATAAATATTTAAGAACCAAGTCTGTGTTGGGCAGCATTGGTGTCATGAATTGGACACACCAGCTAGAGAGGTCCAGAGAGATTTCCTAAAAGTATTTGTTCATTTGCTGTTTTAGAAATGCCATTAGCCAAATGCCTACCACACTCAGAAATACACACCATGGTTATAGTGTTGTTAAATAGTTGATAAACCATTTTAGGGCACACCCCCATATTCCAGAGCCTTGAGCTTTCCCAACACAACTATTACAGTAGCTTGAGTAGCAAAGGGTGTGGCATGGTCCAGAACCCTGTTTCTCCTGCTCTCTAACCCTAAACTTAGTTTTTTTTTTTTAAACCTGTTTAATCATTAACTTCTGATGCATACTTTGATCATCATAATTCCTACCTCATAGGGTTATCATGGAGCTTGGGTGAAAAGCAGCATGGATAAATGCACAGCCTAGGTTTAAAATGCTTTTTTAAAAAAAGATTGCATTTGTATATCAAGTACCAGTCCTAAACTATAGAACTGCCAAGATGAACAAGTGTTCTGGTTCCTTAGTAATTCTCCAATGGCATGCAAGCCTGCATGACTAAACTAATGTTTGACTATAATAGAATGGATACATAATAGAATGATAGAGGACCCTAATCCAAATTAACATTGGTGTGGTGTGGGATAGAGGACAGAGAGTGGTGAAGGCAGATTCACAACCATATTCCTTCTGTTCATTCCCATGCTATCTTATAGATGGTGAAGTCGTTTACTTTTGAAATGGGTGAACTTAACAACTTAAAATTAAATCTACAGGTGAAGAAATACAGTGAAAACTTGCAGGTGTCTGGGCCAGGAGGGAAGTTACCACTGATTTTCAAAGATGAAACTCTCACCCCTTTCTTGATGTCTTCCCTTTCTAGAATCTTCTCGAGCTGTGGCTGTTGAGAATCCCCTGGCTGACCGTGATGTCAGAATAATATTCAAGGTTCACTTTCATCTCTAGTCAGTGAAACACTTTATCAGGCCTCATCTCTGCAGGTTTAAACCTTCTGCCTTGTTCACCAAGATTTGAACTCCTGGCCTTAAAAGAATATCTCATTTTTTCCCTTTTAATCATTAGATCTAATTTCTTTGAGAAAATGTAAGTCTACCCAAAAATTGAACAGAAAGTGCAGAGTTCCTACAAACTCCCTCATTTCCCCCATTCACCCCAAACCCTGCTGAGCTGTCTTGGCTCCCCTGCCAGAGACAGGGTGACTGTTTCGTGTGTCTGTTTCTGGGCTGTCAAGTCTTATAGCTCTATTTGTCTGTTTGTCTGTTTGTTTGTTTGTTTTCTGTTTTGTTTTGGTTTGTTTGTTGTTTTGTTTTTTGCCAACACCACACTGTCTTGATAACTATAGCTTTATGGCAGGTCCTGGTCAGGTAGCGTCACTCTTTTGAATCTGCTCGTCTTCCCCTGTGGTCTCTGTTCTGGTCTTTACTGAGATAATTTTAGGACTAGTTTGGTAATAACTACAAAGTAAGTTGTCGGGGGTTTGATTAAGCGACACTAAATCTACAGACCAGCTGGGTAGAAGAACTGACTTCTTAATAGTGGTAGATTTTCCTGTCCATTAATGTGAAGTGTCTCTCCACTTCTTTAGGTTTCCTTATAGTTTCATCATCAGAATTTTGTAGTTTGCCTCCTGTAAGTCATGTTTTGTTATACTTATTCTCAAGCATAGCTCCTTGTTCAGTGCTAGTATAAATGATACTATTTTAAACTTAAATCTAATTGCTTATTTTTCTATGCATGGAAGAGATTGATTCATATATTAAACATATTCTGCAGCCTTGTTATAATGGCTAATTTGTTTCGGGAGTCTTTATATATGTGTGTGCTCAAGTGTGTGCGTATGTGTGGTGTGTGTGTATGTGTATGTGTGCAAGTGCCCACCTATGCATGCACATGTGTGGAGGGCAGGGGTTGACACCAGGAGACAGGGACTCTCACCGAGTCCGGAGCTCTTTATCCATCTAGGCTAGTTGGCCAGCGAGACCCCAGGACCCACGTTATCTGTGCTACCCTCGCCTAGGGTTATAGGAGTGCGGTATCTCGCCTGGCCTGGCTCTTACCTTGGTTCTGGAGATCCAAACCCAGGTCCCTATGCTTGCAGGGCAAACACTTTATCCACTAAGCCATATCCCAGCCCAGTATGCTACTTTAGAAACTTTCGTGGTTGCCTTGGAGTTTGCAACACACATTTATGACTAATCCAGGTCCACTTCCAAATATTATCCCGCCTCACTGGTAATGCAAGCAGCTTATACTAGTCTCCCGTTCCTCCCTTCCATCCACTTCCACAACAGTGTCCCTCATCCACTCTTCCATAAGCAAGAAGCCAGAAGACTTCTCCCTACTAGTTTTCTGGACAAAGCGTTCCGTGTTAGAGCAATTAAAGGTAAGAAAAAAATAAAGCGTTTTCTTTTTCTTGCCTTGGTTCCTTTTTCCTTTTTACGAGGTTTCAAGTTTCTGTTCCACGCTCTTTTCAAGATCTTTCAATGTTTCTTACAGGGCAGGGCAGGGGCAGCAGCTTACCTTAGTTTTGCTTGCCTAAGAAAGTCTACTGGACTTCGTTTTGAAGAAAGGAAGGTACTTTGACTCTCCTATACTTTCGAAGGATAATTTCACCAAGCATAGCATTTTGGATTGGTGGGAGGTTTCTTTTTTCCTTCCAACGTTTTACATACTCCATTCCCACTGTCTTCTTGCTAGAAGGGCTTTGACAAAAAGGTTGAAGCAGCTCTCATCTTTGCTACTGTAGAGGTAGGCTGTTTCCTCTCTCGTCCCTTTATTCCCAGGGTTTTCTTCCTAGCTCACCTTCTTTTGATTCTCCAGTTTAAATACACCATTCCTGGGCGCTAAGTTTTTTTTTTCCATTTTTATGGTTGCGTTCTCTGAGATTCCAGCATCTATGGCTTGATTTTTGTCACAAGTTTTTTAAAAATTCTGAGTTTCCAATATCCCTCTTCTCCTGTTCCAGCTTGGTTTCATATTTTGTCATTGTCCTATGCCCAGTTGTTGGGAATTATTCCCCCCACCACCACCTCTTTTGACATAGCATTTCAGTTCTACAAGTTTGTATTAATATATCTTCAAACTCGTGAATTCCTTTTTTTTTTTTTTTTTTTTTGCTGGGTCCAGTCTATGGGTGAGGCCAACACAGGCATTCTGTTTTTATTTCCAGTACTTACAGTTATGCTTAAGCCTTCTAAACTGTGCTCGCGTTACTCAACTGATATTGCCTGCTATCCATATTGTCCATATTTTCTATTACAGTCCTCAATGTATTAACCGGTTATTTTAAATTTCTGGTCTCTTCTACATTTAAGTCTGATTCTGATGTTTAGATTGTCATTTGACCATGGCTGGTGTGTGTGTGTGTGTGTGTGTGTGTGTGTGTGTGTGTGTGTTCGTACACATGTGGAGGATGCACGTGCAAGGGTGTGCATGTGCTTGTAGAGGCCACAGGTTGGCATTAGCTGTCTTCTTCAGGTGCTCTCCACCTTATTTTTTGAGACAGGGTCTCTCATCATTTTGGCTACACTTGCTAGTCAGTGAGCCCCAAGACTCCTCCTGTCTCCACCTTCCAGCACTGGGATTATAGGAGCATGCTACTCTGCATGAGCTGTGGGATTGAACACAGCACCACATGTTTGAGCCATAAGCACTTTATCAGCCAAGCTATCTGACCAACCCCTTCCCCCTTTTCTCTTTTGCCTTGGCACTTCTTATTTTAAAACTGATGTGCTATATTACGAAGGTAATAGACAGGCTTATAGTTTACTGTTTCAATCTAAGAGTTAGGCTATTATTATTTGTTGTGATAATCAGAGACTCAATTAATCTCCCCTAGTATCTATGTTTTCATTTGCCATGTTGTCTTTGGGTGTCCCTAAGCACTCCTACAATAGGGTGAGAGGCTTGAGTTCCTTTTCAGTGCACTGTCCTGCTGTTATCCAGCACTCAGATGTGGTGGTACAGTGAGGGGTAGGGCAGCGGTCTGTAGTCCTCTGACTTGGTCTGTCCTGTTGTTATCTGAGCGGAGTATCTCCCTTCTCCCGTGTGCAATGTGAGAACCGGCTGGAAGTGGTGTTTCCGTTGGCTTAGATTGGTTTGACTTTGGTAGACCCCAGTTGGTAAGGCACCAATGAAATCGTTTTCCTGGAGGGCTGCTGAGCCTAGTTGGGAAGGAGGGAACTAGAAGCATTCAGGTCTTATTTTTACTTTATTTCTTTATTTGCCATTGTGTTTTAAAGGTTAGCATACAAAGCAGTGGGGTTTTATTGTGACACTTGGATACATATGTATCATCATGCCTTTCCCCACCTAGCTGGCTTCCCTCCTTTCCAACAGCCCCTCCCTCTGCCTTTATACTGCATGTATTATTCCATTGCTCTCTCTTGTTCCCCTCCAGGCTCCTTAGAGACTCATTTAAATCTCTTTCTTCTCTCTCCTAGTCTAAGGGCATTTTTAAAGGCACACACACACACACACACACACACACACACACACACACACACATCATACGTGCGTGCATGCGTGCCCCTTTGACAAAGCGAAAGAATATTTATTGCTCTCAGATTTTCATAGCGGGATCTGGTTGTGTTCCCAGAGGGCAACTCAGCCAAGTTAAAACAGTAAAGCTCAGGGAAAGTCCATAGGGGAAAGCATCTGGAGCCTTCTCGAGTTCCTTTATGCTGAGCCCGGTCGATTCCTGGAGTGCAGTTTCCAGTGTTCTGCTGATACATCTCAGGCTGTGGTACTGGCTCGGCTCCAGATAAACTGTGATCTTCTGGTGTGCTGGATAGTTTTATGTCAACTTGACCCAAGCTAAAGTCATCAGAGTGGAGGGAAACTCAATTAAGAAAATGCCTTCATAAGATCGACCTGTAGGCAAGCCTGTAAGGCATTTTCTTAATTAGTGACTGATGGGAGAGGCCCCAGTCTGTTGTGGGTGGTGCCATCCCTGGGCTGGTGGTCCTGGGTTCTATAAGAAAGCAGGCTGAGCAAGACCTGAGGAACAAACCTGCATCAGCTCCCGCCTCTAGGTTCCTGACCTGCTTAGTTCCTGTCCTGACTTCCTTCAATGATGAGCACTGGTTTGGAAGCATAGGCCAATTAAACCCTTTCCTCCCCAAGTTGCTTTGATCATGGTGTTTCATCACAACAGTGATAACCCTAGCTAGGACAGCTGACGAGCTGTGATTATGTCTGTCTGTCTCTCTAACTTTTGGGACAGTAGTTCCTCTGTGACTTCCATCCTGATTAGATAATTGTGGATTTCAATTTGATTGGCTTTTTTCCTTGTCATGGAGATGGAAATGAATGTGGGTTTTGTCTTTTGTTGTTGTTTGGTTTTGGTGGTACTGAATATTAAACCCAGGACATGCTAGACAAGAGCTCTACCACTGAGTTACACCCCCAGCAAAGGGTCCTATGCTCTTTTCTTTCCTTTTTTGGGGGGTGTGGGATGGGGTGGGGTGGGTTTTGAGACAGAGTTTCTCTGACTGTCCTGGAACTTACTTTGTAGACCAGGCTAGCCCCAAACTCACAGAGATCCACCTGCCTCTGCCTCCCGAGTGCTGGGATTAAAGGCGAAGGCCACCATTGCCTGGCTCCCTGTGCTCTTCTCGAGAGAGACAGAAAACAGAAAACCCCTTAGCATTCCTTTGTGAATTCTTTCTTTAAGCAGCCTATCTGGCTATTCAGAAAATGCAGGGGAAAAGCACTTGCTGTACAAACCCAGGGGTCTAAGCTCCATCTCTGGATGGAGAGAAAGAAGCGGCTCCTGAAAGTGGTCCTCGGACCTCCCTGAGTGCCGCCACCACCTGAGTTACAAAGTGCTACTTTCAAATGCCCTATTTGTATTTTCCATAAATTCAGACAATATACATCTTTACTTTGATTTTTGTAAAGAAAAAAATATTCAATGCCTCAATTTTCTAAACACATTCCTTCCAAATCATATTCTCTTATCATTGTTATTCTTGTTATATATACATAAGAAGGAGAAGAGGAGGAAGAGTAGCAGGGGAAGTGGGGGAGAGGAAGAGGGGAGGGAAGGGACCAGCAACAGCAAAGGACCGTGCTAAGCCATGATCACTTGTTAGCACTCATCCTCCCTACACAGTTGGGTGTAGTTTAAACTGTGTGCAGCTGGTATACTTCACTTTCAAAGGGCTCATTGCTCCATATTTTTTTTGTAGCAATTTAAATTCAAGTTTTACTCTGACTCCTTGTGAATCACTGCAAATCAGGTTAAAGGTCAATGAAGTCATTTTGCAATGTTCTTTTAAAGTCCTTAGGAAGTTCTGCAAAGTGAGTTGGAGTGGACCTTGGACATTGCTGAAGATTATGAAGTGATGAAATAAGATTGCTCACCCACATGTACTTATTTGGTAGTAACCTGAATGCATGTGTTAATAGGGAGTTTATAAGAAGAGTGATTTTTAGTTTTATTCAGTAAGAAAACTTGCCTTTTAGGGTTCTGTTGTGAGCAGGATTATCTGAATCAGGAGATAGTATTTGGCATCTCTGTAACTGTGATAAAACAACTTGGCTAAATATTTCTGCTCTCCATGTTTGTATCTATTCATAACCACACACAAAATATCATATTTTATAAGTTTTACACAGGAAAATGGAAGCTTGAGGAAATTGTAATATATATTCAAAAATATCTTGTTCACTGAATTATCATTCTGTTTAACTTTTTGAAGTAATAACTTTAAGACGTTTAAGTGAGTTAGACCTACTGTTATACAATGTTCATATTTTTATTTTAAAAACATTATATTCTACAGCTCTGATTCCTGGAGAGAATTGCTTAAGAGTTATAAGAAAGGAAATGATTTAGGATTTCAGGAACTACATTTATGCAGATGGAAACACTCTGGGAAGTCATGATGTCAGAAAAAAAAGAGTCTAGAAGCATTTCCGCTAATATAATTGGCATTTTTGAATAGTTGAGACTGGTTAAGGTACAGAAGCCCAACTAATTGCTCCTAGAAGACACATGGATTTGGAGATAATAAAAGCAAGACCACCAGCATTTATTGATGGCTTCCTGTTGCCATATACTGTTTCAAGTTCTTTACGCGTGTGATAATCATCCATAATTCTGCAGCATAAATACCATCTTCTCCATTTTACAAGTGAATAAACTGGGACACAAAGAAGTTAACTGATTGTGAGTCCTGGCGCTTAGAACCAAGCTCACTCTGAATTCTGGAGCCATTGTTCTTAACACTATTTTCAGAGTGTTCCACTAAAAAAAAAAAAAGTTTTCATGATTAAAAACGAAAGGAAGACAAGTTATTATTTTTGCTCTTTTCCTCTTTTCCGATACGTCCTGTAGCTTTTTTGGAGGTACATAGTGTTCTAGATTTCAAACAAAAATAGCATTAAAATCAATCTACATAGTCCTAGCTTCTCTTTTGAAGCCAGGGTCTTGTGCCTGCTAGACAACTGCTCTACTACTGAGCTATAATCATCTCTTCATGAGTCGATTGAGATGCTTATGCATTGTTTATTGTCTTATTAGACGTGGACATTCTGTATATTTATAGAGGGCATTGTTTCTAGATTTGAAGGTAATTTAAACCTACCATAGATATCTACATAATATACAACCAAAGTTGGATTGTAACAATGTACTAATAAGGTAAAGATTGGATATTAAGCAGTTTAGAGCCAGGTAGAGTCTCAAGCCGAGGCCCCAGATCCAGGCTCAGATGTACCCGCAATACCTGCGTGTGTGTGAGTGCGTGTGTGTGCATGTGTGTGCGTGCAGTGTTCCTTGTTGGGCTTAGGATACATAAAATAACAACAAAATCCCAAACTGACAGGCTTAGCGTTTATGCTTCCAAAGCCTGACCAAAACTGATTATTTTACTCCCTAACTCCCTGCATAGCAGGTGGGCAGTCCTCTGTTGGGGTCTGCAGGTTAGGGGACTCCGTCATTCCTTCCTTTTGTCTAAACAGTGACCCAAACTCAAACGGTTCTTGCACCTTTTCTGTGTCCGTTTAAGATTATCTTTGTCTCTTTTAAAAGCAACATGGAAGCAAGATAGGTCTCTCAAAGCCTTTTCCCTTCTTTCGCTCAAATTCAGGCGTATGCTTTCACTTCTTAAAGCTCTTTTATTTATTTGTAAACGCTGAAGGCAGTTTGTTTGAAAACGGCCCTGCAACTTCACTTCCTTTGAGAGGTTCTGCAAGAAGGATTTGTTTTATCTCTTTATTTGCATTTGCTCAGCCATCAAACTTCGGCCCAGAAAAATCCTAACGACATGGAGACTTCCCTTGTTCTGTGGCAGAGCGCAGAGACTGAGCCGCCTCCGGGTCACCTGGGAAGGAGGGACCCCAGTCTAACACAGGGGGCTGGCTGCCACGACGCCAAGTGGCTTTTTTTTTTTTTTGCAACTGGAAACTCAGCAGGGCTGGGCGGCAACCGGGTCCAGCCCCGGCAGCTAAGGCGTGAGCCAGCCTCAGATGACTCCAGATAGCAGGGCGGTGTGGAGGCGGGCTCGGACCTCGGCAGCCCACTCTCTCCAGCAGCGCCGAGGCCCAAAGCCAGACCGCCCCGTAGAAAGCGCGGAGTCCCCAGGCCCGGGCTCAGCCGCACCCCTCGCCCCCTTTCTCTTTCCCTCCCCGGAGCCGCACACAGACAAGCACGTGAGCGGGGCAGCGCGTCCCAGCTGGGGCTCAGCTGACCGCCTCCTGATTGGCTGAGAGCAACGTGGGCTGGGGTGGGGCCTGGCCGCCTGCGTCGCTCGCCATTGGCTCTCGGGGAACCCGCCTCTGCTCAGGTGAGGCGGGCTCGGCGGGGGCGCGCGCGCGCCGGGCTCGGCGGGGGCGCGCGCGCGCCGGGCTCGGCGGGGGCGCGCGCCCCCCCTTCGGCTTCCCCTTCTCCTGCGCTGCGCCGCGCCGCGCCGCGCGCACCCGAGCGCGCCTCCGCCCTTGCCCGCCCCCTGCCGCTGCCTCAGCGTCTCAGTGCACAGAGCCTCCTCGTCTAGAGGGGACGCGAGGACCGTCCTCGCTGCCGTCGCGGGCAGTGTCTGGCCAGGCCCTGACAAGCGAGCCCGAGGAGCGCCGAAGGAGCCCGAGCCCGGAGCCCCAGCGAGCGCAGCCTGCAGCTCCCGCCTCGCCGTCCCGGGGTTGGGGTGGGGGGGTGCGTCTCGCCTCGCACCCCGCCTCTGGACTTGCCCCTTTCTCTGCGCGTGCGGACGGAGCCAGCGCTTAGGCCGGAGCGAGCCCGGGGGCCGCCGGCCGGGAAGGCACCGCGGGGCACCGATTCGCCATGGAGGGCGCCGGCGGCGAGAACGAGAAGAAAAAGTAAGCCGGGCCGCCGCGTTCCCGGGGGCTGGCCTTTTTTGTCTCCTCTCCCCTTCCGTCTCCCCCCCACCCACCCCCAACCCCCAAGCCTCGCGCGCCGGGCTCCCCCGCGGTCCACGTCGCCATCTTGGCGCGGGGGGTGGGAGTCGCGGGCCCAGCGCTCGGCGGGGCTGGGGTCTCCGCCCCGGACACCCGCCCCGCGCCGTCGCAGCCCAGCCTGCCCCGCGCGCCGAGCCGGCCGAGCCGCCCGGGGCCGAGTACTGCCCCTCGCTTCCGCGCCTTTCCCGCCCCTGTCCTCCGCGGTAGCCGCGACCAGCCGGCCCCGGGCTGGCTGGCGGGCGGGCGGGCGGGCGGACGGACGGACGGACCCTGCGCGCGCTGCTAGCTTCCCGGGGTCGAGGCCGACCCGGGGCTACCCCCCCTCCCCGCCCCGAGTCGCCTTGCTGAGCCGCGGCCGCCCGCTGCCTTTGTACGATAGGGAGTTGCTTGGGGTGGGGTGGGGTGGGGGGCGAAGATGCTAACTTTCTAGTTTGCACGTGCAAGGTTTCGTTGTAATCTGGGAAAACTTGCCGCCTCCAGAGTAACGGGGATTTAGGAAAACGGCATCATTTTTAACAACTTGCAATTTTTTTTTTTTTTTTTTTTTTTTTTTTACAAACTTGGGCTTGCATCACCTGACAGGGGAGCCCGGGCGTTATGTATGAATAGGTATCTATGCCTCTTTCACTCCTGAAAATAGCTTACTGTTAGTTTTGGTTAAACTTGGGCCGATAATTTAATGAGATGGAGCGGGGGAGGGTTTATACAATGAGAGCCAAAGAAACTCATGAGTTAAAGTGTTGCAAATATGTTGGAACACCTGAAAAGAATTGTATCAGGAAACATCCGAAGTGAGAAATTGTGAAAACTTAATGTAAGTTTATGAAACATCTTGTGGTTTGAATCTAAGGAGCACCTTCTAGAATTAAGAGTGCAGCTGGTGGTAGCAAAATCGACCCCTGCCGCCAGCAAACAGTTTTGTCTACTTCAATATTCTAACCTTGAGGAAATCAGTTTCAGGAGTTGAAGGTTTATAGTAAGACCTGTGGTTAGAAGGCTGGCTTAATTTACTGCTAAGTCCTTCCAGTCTTCTGGAAGAGATTAATTCCCCTTATCCATATCAGCAGAAGATAAATTTATTCGGGTTTTTGTTTGTTTGTTTGTTTTGCTATTCTGTAAGTCCCTTGTCCTGGTCCTTACTCCATAGTACGGGGCTCAGTGTGTATGCACCAAAGGAAGCACTTTGAAAATGTTTTAAAGTGAGCAAACAAGTCTAGACTTAACTCCACGAGTTACCAGAATTAGTTGCAATTAATTTTGCAGAAGTGACTACAATGCTTTTGATGAAATGATGAGGCTGCTACACTCTAAACGTTAGGCAGATTGCTATTGTGTAGTGCCAACTTACTGCCCTTATTAAATTCTGAGTTATATTTAACTCAGTACACCAAGTTATACACCAGTCACCAATTGGTTATATGCGATGTTATTTTTTTTTAATCAAAAGTAATTTTGTAATGAATGAGTGAATTGGCTGTTATGCATTGTGCCCAGTTCTAAATGGTTTTTAGTTTTTCCTCAGACTCATCTGTTATTTAGTTTTTCTCATTTGAGATGTTAGCAGCTTTAGATCAGATGGGATTATATTTCTTAATATAGAGGTTCTTAATATCGCTAAAAGATCATAAACGAATAATGGGTCACTCAGCAACCTTTAGGTGCTGTTTATTAAAGAATCATAATTTATTTGAAAGATAATTGAGTGATTGAGAGGTAAAGATTTTCTTTCTGCAATTTTTCCATCTTACATGAGCCTCCAAAATGAATACGGGGTGGGGGGGAATTTTGCTTTTTTAATAGTGTGTATAGAAAACCCAAAACTTGAATGTTTGGAAGAAAGTAGAACAGAAAATGCATAATAGATTTAACAGTGGGTACATGGTGTTGACTCCTTAGCTGTTGGGCTGCACTTGACTGACTTAACATGCGTATAGATTCTTAGATTTCAAAAAGCATGTCAGGCTCATTCTCTGTTTCTAGCTTCAAGCTGAACCTCTCAAAGTTTTCTAAAACAAGTAGTTATTGGGTCACTAAAGTAAAATCTCTAAAGAAGACATTTCTTAATGTCCCCTTTTAGCTTTCTCTCTTGTTTGAAGAATCAGCATTCAGAAGATTGAGAGAGTAGGGATGGGGTGGCAGATAGATACCCACAAGTTGGAATCCCAAGCCTTTCTACTTGTGATTGCTGGCAAGTTAGCGAATATTTCTGGATTACATGTCTCCCACCCCCAGATGATAATACTACCCCTCTGAAAATGAGGTCATACATTTAAAGTACTTAGGCCAACATAGAATGAGAGAGTCTTTGTAACATTTTTGTATACTTGAAAATAAGTGTTAACTGTTACAGTTAAGACTTCCATAACCTTTAAACATCTCTCTCTCTAATGTATATATTAGCTCTTCTGTGCCATCACACATTTTGTTTCTGTAGCCCCCAAAATGAAAAGACTAGATTTAATTCAAAGGTTGAAAACAGGTTCTTTCCTCTTGAAGCAGTATCCCTGGGCCATGGTTTCTAACATCACTTGTTTTGCTGAGGATGTGATATACTCTAAGCCCCCTCATCACATTTCCTCATCCCAGTGTTTTCTCCCTAAATAGGTCATTTTGAATTTACTCTGGACTCTTGTCATAAACATGTATTCTGGTCATGCTGTTCATTTCAGCAAGAGAGACCTAAGGTAATGTAGTTTTAGAACTGGTAATAACTTTTTTTCTTGTTCTGATGCTCGAGTTTTGAGCATATATTTACAATTATAAATGGTAAATTCTGTAGGAATTCAGCAGTGATATAGTACTTTACTTATGCCTACTTCAGTAGTTAAGACCTTCATCTCAAGGCAAGGCTTTGAATTTGTATTGGTGAGATGTTTGCAGCTCATTTGTATGAAATATGAGTTAGTACACTCCTGTTTAGTGTAGAGAGTGTTTAGTCTAGAGAGTGCCTCAACTTTCTGTGGGTTAGCTTTCATTGTCTTTGTGGCTCTGATGGTGTCCAAGCTCAAGGTTTAGATATTGTATGTGCATTCCAAATTTTTGTACATCAAGGATGGTGTATAGGAGGCTAAAGCAGATTAGTCTCTTGACTTTTTTTTTTAAAGAATTTAAAACAGTTTATTATGTTTGATTGTAAGATAATTATTTCCATACATGAATATTAAAGGCTTAGGTTAAATCTCTAAATACAGTTTTTAAAAAGATGTATATCTGAAACACTGCTTCACCTTTTTAATCTAAGATTGTTAAAAAAAAGGTCCATTTCCTTATCAGGAGAAAGTAATCTAAATATAGATGTGGGGTTGAATTTAAATTCACGAGAAAAAAGTTACTTTGTTTCAGTCCCCCCCCCCACACCCCTTTTGAGACTAGATAGCAGTAGGTAGGTTTTACCTAGCCTTTTGCTGCTTGTGGTATAGTTATTTATTGCATGTTTTCTGCTTGATTCTGAAGGGTTTGAAGAAGAATTTAATGAGTCAATGTTGTTGTTGCTTGACATTTTTGGTAAAAATATAGTAAAAATGTTTCAACTAACCATAAATTTTTAATTATAACAATTTTGTCTCCATCTCTTGAAGTATCAAGAATGAAATACTTGGTATTTGCATTGAATTTGATATCAAAATTCATGCTTTCTCCAATAAAAAATTAACAAACTCATCTGTTTGCCAGGCATAATCTTTTAGACAAATGTAATATGAAGAATTAAGAGATTACTCCATGACTATCTCCCTGTAGCATTTGAAGTGATTGTGTATGTTTTATTTAGTTAAAAGATTTAGCATAAAATTTCCTATTCTAGCCATTTCTGAGTATAAAATTTATCAATGGCAAATTTTGTCATATGACCAATCTTCTTGCAAAACGGGATCTATAGCCATTTTACAACTCCCAGCTTCCCACTGATCTTAGCCTCTGGTGCCACCCTTCTCTCTGAATCGCAAACCTGGCTACTCTGGGTGCCTCATGTAACTAGAATCACACGGGTTTTGTCTGTGAATTTCATTTCAGAGGCGGTCTTTTTATTCGTGTGGTAGTATGTGTTAAATTTTCCCTTTTTTCTAAGACTTTTGTTGTATGACTGTGCTGCATTGTTTGTACGCTGACACTTGGATTACTTCTCCTTTGCTTCTGTTGTGCTGCTGAGGATAGATGTGCAACTATATCACGAAGGTCCTGTTCCGGGTCAGTCCCACTAAATTAAAAGGCAACAAATAAGTTTTTGAGGAACCTCCATACTTTTTCCATAGCAGTTTCTATCTTTTTAATATTCTTACCAATAGTGCACAAAGGTTATTTCTTTATAGCCTCCCTAGCACTTTGTACACCCCCCTCCCCCCGAGACGGGGCAGGATATTTGTTTTTTGTGGTGGCCATCCTAATAAATATATTGAACAGATTGTTTCTTTATTGGCTTTTGGATCGTCAGTAGACATGAAGCTACTTGAAACAAAACAAAATATCAGAACAGTTTGCAAGTAAAAGCTTTAAAAAATAATGTTAAATACCTTTAAAATGTGAATGAAATTTTTCTAGTAGCTTACAAAGAGTTGGTCTACTAGAATTCTCAGAAAGAAATATTTAGTGTCAACTAGTGTGTAGTTGTTCTATTGAAGATAAAGCCCCATTTAAGATAGTAATTGAAATGGTACCATTTTTATAAAACAAAATGCTCCCATTAAATTGTTCTGCTCATCTCCACTCTCATTATTAATTTCTTCTCATTAAATTCTACTTGGTTAGAATACTAAATATAAAGATTATTTAAGGGATCATTTTGAAATTGTACTTCCTTGTTAGTGGGAAAAAGCTAGTGGTGGAGCATAGCTTGTGTTTGCAGTCCTTAGTTGTTTAGAACCGTCACCAGTAGACAAATGGAGAGTGCTCTTCAATGTTGCTGTTCTCACTGCGGAGTGACAAGTGTTCTCAATTCCCCCCTTTTTCCAATAGTTTGTGAAGACAAGTTTGTTCAACTAAAAACGCTGGTAAAATAAGCAGAGATTAAGGGTGGACAGTTGGAGTCTTAAAGTAGTTCGATATGTTTTAGTTCTCCCGAGTCTTTTCTTGTAAATATAGATGCTAAGCAAGTTTCTGTAAAGAGACCCTTCCTTTTATCCATTGTAAAATTGGGTGCATGTTTCTGTAGGCAAAATCTCAAATAGATTTGTTTCTTTTTTTAATTTGAAAAACATCTAATAGGGAATACTGGTGCACATGAGCCCTAAGTATTTGAATGAACAAATGAAACAACTAATGGGTAATTGGATGAACAAAGAGATTACAGAGGACTGTAAAAGGGTGCTTCTTTCTCTTTTGAAGTCTTTTCCTATATCTCCTGATTATTTTTTCATAGGAACCTTTCTTATGATTTGGAATCCTCGTGCTACTTTTTTCAATCTTGAATTTTAATTTTCTGTCACCTTCTTGATACTTTCTCTATTTATTAGAACCAAACTAGAGAACATATTTTGTTAATAAACATAACTGTGCAGTATGCCCAAGGCCTGGGAAGTAAGTTAGTATCCTTTAAGGTATGTTAAAAATGTCTCTCTGTTCTCTATGTTCCAAACACTTGAGTAAACAAGGCATCTGTGTATGGCTGTGGAAAATCTGCTAGGTAAACATGTGGAAAGTATTCACTCTTGTCTCATCTTTAGCAAACATTTATTATGTGTGGTACACCTGTCTGTCTCAAGAGGATAAATGCATATTCTCTGGAACCTGACTGCCAAAGATTCTGATGTGTACCACTGAGTAATACTTAACTTCCCATGCCTCTGTTTCCTGTGTTACAAGATTAAATGTATATACCCTTATGCAAATATGATACATAATAAGTAGAATATTAGTGGTAGCTGTTAATTGTGCAAATATTTTGCTGATGGAGTAACAATGACTAAATTGAAAATATTCTTTTTAAAAGTTCATCTACTGGAAGGGTTATCCATAGGACAACCTTAGTATTACAGGCTTAGAATTAACAGGTTGCTATTGTGTTCTGTTTACTGCCTTGAAGAAGGTAACCAATTCAGTTCTGCTATAGTAAACAAAGAACATTCCAGAATCTCTTGAAGAATTTGGATAAGATTTCAGATCTGGCCTTTAGGTTTTTATGGCCAGACTGCAATCCAAGCCTTCTCAGAGAACATTTAACTTTTTCTTTTTAAAAAATTACACGATTACTCCATACTTCTGTTTTCATTGTAATTATATATATAGAGAGAGTTACAGAGTAGAAGAAAAACTAAAAGTTTCTTCCTTACTGCCACTACTACCAGCTTGACGAAGCAATTACTCTTAAAATTTAATGGGTCTCTGGGGCTACGGTTAGGGTTAGAAAAATAAAACCGTTTATGTGTCTCTGATAGATCATTTTAATTTACATGACTTCAAATATATTTGTTCTGCCCAGCTTTGTTTTATATGTATTCCTTCATCTAATCTTTTCTCCTTTAATACTTTGTCTTAACTGTCTTTCATTGCTAGTTTATAAGAACTACTTCATTTCTTTTAACTACCATAATATGTAGTTAGCATGGATGTACCATTACTATTGTGCTATTATGAATAAGACACAGTGATTTGCTCTGAATTTGAATATATGATCTTAAAATGTTTGTTCAATATCATAGCAAAACATTAGTGAAATACTTAAAAGTATGTAGAAAATGTGCTTGTAATTCTGTCACTTAAAGATTACTGTTAACACTTAATACTTGTCTCATATATATGTATGTGTGTACAAAGATGTACGCGTGTGCTGTTGTATTTATATATGTGAAAATTAGAGGCTAACCTCCAGTGTCATAGTTCAGGAACTGTATACACCTTGTTTTCTGAGGCAGGGTCTCCTCCTCGGGACCTGGCTCTCGCAGCTTAGGCTAGGCTGGATGTTCAATAAGCTCCAGGGATCTGCCCATCTCAGCCTCCCCAACACTCGGATTACAAGTATGCCGTACCAAGTCTGGTTCTTCTGGGGATTGAATTTGGGTCTTTATGCTTAATGCCAAGCACTTTACTGACTGAACCATTTCTCTAGCCCTCCCCAATCTGTTTTTTGTTTTGTTTTTTAATTCAAGCACATTAGCTAAAATTACACTATTTGGTATAATTTCATATCCTTTTTCACTTTCTTAGCAGTTCCTGTTTGTGTTTTAATCACATGTTATAATAGTGTAGAGGCACTAGAGAGGTGGTATTTCTTATTAGTTAAAGCACTGCAGTTAAGAGTGCCTGCGTTCTTGCGGGGTGGTGTGCACAACTATCCCAGCACTCAGGAGGCAGAGGTAGGCGGTTCTGTGGGAATTCGAGGCTACCCTGGTCTACATAGGACAGCCAGAAGCTCTCAAAAAAAAAAAAACAACAACAACAACAAAAAACAAAACCAAAGGATGCCTAAGTTTAAAACTCAGTTTTATTAATAACTAGCTGGTGTGGCCTAATATTTGTATGATATTGTTTGCTGTTGTTATTTTGGTATTACTAGCAGTTGCCTTGTGTTAGACATTGTTTCTAATTTTGTTACTACTAACTGATTAACAATTGTAATTCATTACCAGGAATACAAAGACTAAATTGACGTGATAATCCTCTAATCATTTCTTCCTTTAATTTTAGGCCTTTGAGGTGAATATGTTTGTTTACAGGATAGAAAGACTTTGGCTTACAGATATAAAATAGTTGAAAATAAAATTATTACAAAAACTGTTTAAAAATTGGTGATGCAAGCCTATAATCCAGCACTCTGGAAGCTGAGGCAAGAGGATTGCCAAGTCTTGCGGCTACCCTGGGCTATATAGTGGCCTTGTCTCAGGAAATCAAAACATGAAATAGAACAAAAATTGTGTAGTAGAGGCTAACATCATCAGCATTATTCTGAAGCTTATACAGTCTTTGATAGTTTTTACCCCCAAGAAACATTACTAGTCAGTATTTGATTCACTGGATTTTCCCTCTTCTTCTTGAATAAAAATGATACAATTATGAGAATATCTTTTAGAAAAGCACATGGTGCTTTTAAGTAGTGCAAATAAATACCATTTAATGTTTAATATGAGATTATACTTCTAATTTTGAGCTTTCAAGACCTATAACATATTTAATGTTGAAGTTTTAATTTGAAGCATAATTGATGACCTTTAGCTAGAGATATTTCATTTCTATCAATGAGTATAAATTATAGATGGTAAACATAACCCGTAATGAAAAAAGTTTTAAACTCTATTGGAGTGTGTTTTAAATCTATTAAATGTGTATAGTAACATCAGTCTTCTTTTGAATGCTATTGGAGTGCCATATTTCTACTTGGGAACGTTAGTTATGTGTATCAGACCTGTAATGTAGGCATCTAAAGACAAAGATGAAGGCACATGACCTCAGCAACTGCTGAAGTGTAACATTTCTTCTGTTTTGATTGATTGTCACCACGCGAAGTCTACAAGCTGTTCCCAGCCCAGAGTTCTTGCGACTGCAAGCCCTGTATATCAGAGCACCTCAGTTTCTCCTTGCACTATCTCATCCAGTCTGAGGGTCTGTTCATACTTCAGCCATCTCACTCCTTTGAGCCTTTTTTGGTTTCCTTTAATTCTTCATTTCATTTCACTGTATTTTCTCCTTCAACTGTCTTTTTTTCTCTTTCATTACCTAAAAAGAGGAAAGTTAAAAGGTAATACTCTTTGGCTTTTCTTAATAGATATTTAAATTCTCTTCCTTCCTAATTTCTCCACAAAATTTACTTAAACCTGGGTAAGGGTAACAAGAAGAAGTCATAGCAAGGTTGGCACAACTGCCTCCTCCTCATAGTCATAGCAGACGTTAGCCTCACTTTCTCCTAGTGGTCTCATGGCTGGCTTCAGGATTTTGATCAATAAACTATCCAGCATTTAAACCAGTCATGGAGGTAACCGTACTTATTTCTCACCCTAGCCATACTGTGGTTTTAAATGAATAATAACTTAAAAAGATAGCCTTTGGGATAAGCAGATAGTTTAGTCAGTCCTGTTTATAGAGAACTTGAATGCAATTCCTAGAACCCCTGTTTAAAAAGCTGGCTATGATATCACATTTATATAGTCGTAGCATTGGCAAGACCGACAGGAAGATCCTTGATGTTTCCTGGGCCAGCCAGTCTAGCCAACTTGGTGAATTCCAGGCCAGTGAGAGACCATGTCTCAAAAAAAAAAAAAAAAAAAAGTTGGATGATATTTGGGAAACACATGAGTTTATTCGCTGGCCTCTACACACATGTACACTCCCACACATGTGTACCTATACACACATAGACATAGAAAAAAAAACTTTGGGCATTAGGTACAGGTATATTATAATAAAACATTATAAAATTGAGGTTTAATCACCTCCTTTGACATTTGAGTAGGACTTCTCTGGATATATTCAAAATCATTTGATTTAGGTAACCCATTTTAAAAATATTTAATGAAACTTAAAAGATTTTGATGGGTAGAAAAGATTTGAGAATTATATAAATACACAGAAATTATGAGCACCTAGTTTCTGGCTCTCACTTTTCTTTAGATATTGGATATAGTCTGCTTATCATTATCACCTTTATAGCAAGGCTAGTTCTCCCAAAAAAAAAAAAAAAAAAAAAAGCAACAACAAAAAAGACAAAAGCAAAAAGCATCAGAAGGATAGATGCTTCCTAAGACTGGAGCTCGGATGTAATTTACAGGGGATTATTTATGGGTTAACTAAAAATGTTTGCCTCGGTGTATATAGTAAGCATTTAAATATTGCCAATAAATAGTGCTGTTTGGAAGGCTGAGTGAATGGCACTACATTGTATAAATGTCCTCATATTTGCCTACTTGGCACATTTAGAGTAAATCTAAAGCTCCCTGTTATTAACAGAGGTAGGATTAATAATAGCCTTTAATTCGCATTTCTTGACTCTAAGAAGTGGAATTACTGGATCAAAAACATGTCATATTGTAGTACTTTCAATTCCATTGACTGTTTAAGGCCGAGAAAGTTTGAACTAGTTTATACTTTCCTCAGTATTTCAGAGTGCCATTTTCTTTCTTTATTTTTTATTTTATGTGTGTTTTGTCTGTATTTATGTTAAGCACACCATGAATGTACAGTGCCCACAGAGGTCAGAAGAGGGCATTATATCTCCTAGAACAGGAGTTACAGGTGGTTGTGAGCTGCCATTGGGTTTTAAGAATCCAACTCAGGCCCGCTCTAAGAGCAATGACTGCTCTTAATCATGGAGCCATCTCTAGCTTTAAGAGAGTGCCATTTTCTTGAACTTTATCATCTTTAATATTTAATTTGAAACCCTAGCAGTATTTTTTTTTATTGCATGGGATGAAATACAACTCAGCTAAGTGTAAGGAAGAGAATGCAGTTGTAGCTCACACAGTTTAGCTTTGGTTAAAGAAACAGTTAATTTGAGAGTCTCAAATTCTGTGTCTTCAGAAAGTAATCCCTGGCTTTATTTAATTGTTACTTGGCATGTATACTTCTGTATTTGCATGCTTGTGTCATTCTGCCCTTCACAGGATACCTATGTGGAAGTAAAGAATGTAGCATTCCCACATCTCCATGCATATAGTTTGTGATTTAAAAAAAAAAAAAAAATGAAAAGACAATCCTTTCCTGGTATTTGGGTATCAGTTTCCTGGAAGAATGCCAGTTTTCCCTGCTTGAGTTATTCATTATTAACTATGTGAATGGGATTTTTTGATTACACGAGTCAAGTGTCTCACTCTAGGTTTTTTGGTTGTCTCTGAGATTATCATCACCTCACACATAAGGCAAGACTGTGACCAACGCTGGCATTGCAATAATGGGATGTGGGTTTTTGTTGCAAATGAGCCAAATTTATATTCTACAGTTCCTGTCAAGCATAGTATTCTGCAGCTGTATTTTAATCTTTTTCTTATGATTAGCAAATTTATCAAGCCTTTTCTGCTATTCCATCTTAAGAAGTAACAATGGCACTTGTCTCTCTAGGTCTGACTTTGTTCATGTATGAATTAAGATGTAGGAATCATTGCTTTAGGGGATTGTTAGCCCATGTTCAACACTTGGACAGTTCTTGGTACTCAACATTCACATTATAATACTTATTAAATTGTTTTCAGAAGAGTTTCACTCTTGAACTTTGAAGATTCTGTTTAAAATCACTAAAGCTCTCATCCCTCCCTGCCCTTTACACAGGAGATCTTATCTATTTACCCTTCTGAGGGTGATCCATGCATATCCCTCTTAGGGTCCTACATGTTACCTAGCTTCTCTGGGGCTGTGCATTGTTCCCTGGTTATCCTTTGCTTTATATTTAATATCCACTTATGAGTGAGTACATACTGGTATTTGTCTTTCTAGGTCTGAGTTACCTCACTCAGGATATTTTCTAGTTCCATCCATTTGCCTGCATATTTCATGATGTCATTGTTTTTTACTGCTGAATAGTACTCCATTGTGTGTGTGTGTGTGTGTGTGTGTGTGTGTGTGTGTGTGTGTGTGTGTATATATATATATATATATATATATATATATATATCACATTTTCTTCATTCATTCTTTGGTTGAGGGGCATCTAGGTTGTTTCCAGGTTCTGATTATTATGAATAATGCTGCTATGAACATAATTGAGCAAGTGTCCTTGTGGTATGATTGCATGTGCTTTGGGTATATGCCTAAGAATGGTATTGCTGAATCTTGAGATAGATTGACTTCCAATATTCTGACAACCCGCCATACTGATTTCCAAAGTAGCTATACAAGGTTGCACTCCCACCAGCAGTGGAGGAGTGTTCCCCTTACTCCAACATCCTCTCCAATGTAAGCTGTCATCAGTGTTTTCGATCTTAGAGCTCACAAATTCTGGACAGCTGGGGAGCCTACATGGGACCAAACTAGGCCCTCTGAATGTTGGTGACAGTTGTATAGCTTGGTCTGTTTGTGGGGCCCTTGGTAGTGGGATTAGAATTTATCCCTGGTACATGAACTGGAGCCCATTCCCTATGGTGGGATACCTTACTCAACCTTGATGCAGAGGGGAGGGCCTTGGTCCTGCCTCAACTTGATATGCCAGGCCTTGTTGACTCCCCATGGGAGGCCTTACCCTCTCTGATGAGTGAGGGTGGAGGTAGGGACTGTGGTTGGTATATAAAATGAAAAAAATTATTATTATTATTACTTGCTAATCCAATAAAGAATGAGGTCCTTTGAGCCAAGTTAAAATGGACTGTAACCATGGTAAAATAGTTAATGCTCCTCTTTACTTTTTCCATGAATATCTAGCCTTTGTATATTAAATGAAGGCTCTGTTTTGTTATGTAACATATTCTAAATATTTTCCATTGTGATACTAATAAAGGGGTAAAAGTCTGAATGGTTTTTTGGCTGTTAGAGAGCAGTAACTGAAGAAAGATATTTCCATATTTCCATATGGATTTCAAGAATCCCATCAAGTAGCTTTTAACTTACTGGTAAAAGAAAGTTAAAGATTGCCTGTCTTTGTAGATAACACAATTAAAATAGTTTGTTTTTTTTTGGTGTCTGTCCTGGATCTCACTATGTAGACCAGGCTAGCCTCAAACTCACAGAGATCCCTGGCTCTGCCTCCCGAGTGCTGGGATTAAAGGTGTGCACCACCACTGCCTGGCTAAAATAGTATTCAAATGGATTCTTAAGTCAGAGCCTCCACTATGAATTGAGTAAGGGATATTGCCTTGTTAAATATGAGTAAGTTGATGTGTCTGTTTTTAATTTTCTTTTTTTTTTTTTTTTTTTTTTTCTTTTCGAGACAGGGTTTCTCTGTGTAGCTTTGCGCCTTTCCTGGAACTCGCTTTGGAGACCAGGCTGGCCTCGAACTCACAAAGATCCGCCTGCCTCTGCCTCCCGAGTGCTGGGACTAAAGGCGTGCGCCACCACCGCCCGGCTGTTTTTAATTTTCTTTGGGTACTGGAGAGATGGCTCAGCAGTTAAGAGTGCTTTGCTTATCTTTTAGAAGACCTGAGTTCAATTCCCAGCATCCACATTCAGGCACTCAAATCTACCTATAACTTCAAGTGCCAGGGAATCTGGCATCCTCTTCTGGACTCCACAAGCACACAAACACACATGTGCATACACATCTCTCTCTCACACACACACACAAACACACACCTTTAAATGTTTTCTATAGCTGTTGATCACAAAGCTATCACTAAACTACTATGGCTTGTAATTAGTTATATAATTATTCATGTATTACAGATATTTGTGTATCAAATTCATTGATACACTAATTAAGTTACTGATTAATAATTTTGATGGCTTAGGCCACAATTGAATAGTTTTGATAAAGTTATATTTACTATGTTCTATTTTATTAGATTTTTTACCACAGTGTGATTTTTTTTTTTTTAAGCTTAAGTTTCTTGGAACATAATGGTCTGGATTTAGGTTTTCAACATTATTTTTCAAGATTTAAAAAAATATATTTGTGCAAGTGTCTTACCTGCATGTATGACTTTGCTGCAGGTACCCCTGGAGGGTCAGTAGAGGGCATAGGATACCTGGAACTGAAGTGGCAGGCAGTTGGACACTACCATGTTGGTGCTGGGAACTGAATATATGTTCTTCAAGAGCAGTAAACATTCCTAACCTATGAGCTATTTCTCTAGCTCTGGGCCTAAGTTTTAAGTTGTTATATATAAACGGCCTTGCAGGGGCTGGAGAGATGGCTCAGAGATTAAGAGCTTTTCCAAAGGTCCTGAGTTCAATTCCCAGCAACCACATGGTGGCTCACTACCATCTGTAATGAGATCTGGTGCCCTCTTCTGGCTGGCAGGGATACATGCAGGCAGAGCACTGTATGCATAATAAATAAATCTTTTTTTTAAAAAAAAAAAAACAGCCTTGCAGAAGCATTGTCAATAGTCACATTTACTAATTTGTTGAATCTGTTATTAGAATTTTCTTAGAGATATTAAAAGCTTTCAAATATAACAGTCTCATTTTTGGAAGCTGTTAACTAGGAAGTTTATTCCCATATTTGTCCATTCTGACTAATGTTCAGGTATCTTCTGGAAGAAAAATGATCCTTGTGAATTTTTGATACATGCCCAGGGCCCTCAGTCTAAGTACCACTGAATTTTAAAAAATGTGTAATCTTGAGCTGAGTGTAATGGTACATGACTGTAATCCAAGCACTGGAAAGCTGAGCTGGGAGAATCTCACAAGTGTGGGGGTGGGAATCCCAGATTAGCCTGGGCTATATATAGCATGGTACTGTCTGAAAAATTCTGGATATTGGTAGTCATGCCTGTAATCCCAGAATTTGGAAGGCTAAGGATTGCCACCAGTTCAAGGCTACCTTGGGCTACAGAGTGTGTTTCAGGTCTGCCTTAGGCTACAATGTGAGACCCTGTCTTAAATAAATAAGGTAACTTTTTAAGTGATTGATGCCAGTCTGATCACCTCAGATAGACTTATGGCAGGAATATAAAACTATGTAGCGATCAGGCTGGAGAGATGGCTCAGCAGTGAAGAGCACTGGCTGCTCTTCCAGAGACTCGGGTTTGAGTCTCAGTGCCCACATGGTGGCTCACAGCCATCTGTAACTCCAGTTCCAGGGGATCTGACACCCTCTTCTCATCTCTTCAGGCACGAGGCATACATGTATACATACATGCAGGCAAAACATCCATGCACATAAAATAAAAAGTAGGGATCATTTATAATCCAGAATATACTTAATTGCCACCAAAATGAAAGCAGTTTTACAGTTCTCATAAAATGTACCTTTAATACTGCTTTGACTTCTTTGAATGAAGTCCTACTGTGTTGTAATTTCCACTAACTATTCTCTGAAGTTTCATAAATCATCAGATCTGTCTTCCATTTAAATATCTGAAGATAACTGTCATGTTCCTTATTGTTAAAGGGGGAAGTCCTCTAATTTTTTTTAACTGAGAAATTACATATTAAGTATCTGAAATGTAGAAAGGCATAGACCACTTTAACAATGGAGGCATCTTTTTCTTTCACATGGAATCTGAGACTATTACATATGATAATGTTACCCTTTTCACAGACAAGAAAATGAGATCAGAGGATTATTACTCAGAAAATTTACTAACATTGGTTAGGAGCAATTAGTGTAGATGGTGAGTAGAGACTCTTGTTTACAAGAGCTTCTTTATCATCATTTACACCATCATCATAATTCTGACTTTTAGAACTAAAGAGGGAAAAAACTTCAAGGTACGATTTCTGTATGTATACTTTTTTTTTTTTTTTTTGGAGCAATCAGGAATACAGGGAACTGTATGTATACTTTTATTCTGATCTTTTATAAAACTTAATCATCTTCCATCATATTCAAAGAAATCATTTTAAAGGACATGCCCTTTTGAATATATACACAAAATTTAGTTTCTCTGGTCTAAATTTGAATCCATTACTGTGTCATAGTATATAATCAAATAAACTGGAAGAAAGAGGTACTGATTGCTCTCTGTGTCCTTAGGTTCTGTATCTACAGATTCAGCCAACTAGGGATTGGAATGTTTGGGTGGAAAACAGCGTTTCTACTGAACACACAGAATTGTCATTCTTCAACAATGTTGCAACTAGTTAAATAGGTTTATATACCTACAAATGGTTATTGTAAATCATCTAGAGAATGTTACCATTATATGAGACAGGAACTTGTGCAGGTATTAGTGTCTTTAATGTGGCGGTGGAACAAGCTTTTGGAAGCAATTCCCTAGAATACAGAAGGATAACTAATGCAAGGGAGGTGCTTTGTAGCCTTGTTATACAGAAGGATAACTAATGCAAGGGAGGTGCTTTGTAGCCTATAGATTCAGCCAACCAGGAATGGAAACATTTGGGGGCTAGGGGATAGCAACTCTACTGAGCTCCCACTGTTCAATGGGGAGTAGCCGGTATGGTTTGGGGAAGACATTAACACAGCTGTTACTGATGGAGCACTGATTCTTATGACAGTTGTGGCAGCCATAAAGGTGTTTAAAGGTGATTTTTTTTTTAAAATCTTCATGTGTAAAGCCCTCACTTCCATCCCCAGCAACACATACATAAGCATACATGAGTTTCAGAGAATTGGGGGGAAGGAACCCACAGAATTATTAATTAGGCTGTCTTTGAACCCTACTCATAAATTTTTGAGGCAGTGTTATTTTATATTTTATTAAATACACAGACATTTTTTACTGTTTTTGTCCTTGAGTATTTTTGTAGTGTATTTCCAGCAATTAAATCTCACACTACATAGTATTTTATAGTATATTTAGTTGCCATAGTAAAAAATATTTTTGTCATTTTTTTCAAAAATTACTGGTCTATATTTGTTAAATTTATTATAAAACTGGTTCTCTGCTAGTTTCTATCTTATCTAGTTAATAATTGCCTGTTTAGTTTTATACCTGTTGAAATTTGATTTGTTAGATTATTTTTTGTTTTTAGATTATTACTAAATAATAACACAAAGTGCCTCTTGATCCATAGTTATTGAATCATTCAACAAATCTTTGCTCCCTGGTATACTATAAGGTATTTTGCTAAATACACAGAAAATGTGTGTGCAGTTTTTATTATAATGTGAAAGATTGCAGATTTTTTTTGAAAGATTTATTTTTTTATATACATGGGTATTTTGCCTGTATATATGCCTGTGCAGCACATGTGTGCATTGCTCATGGAAGCTAGAAGATACTGGATCCCCTGGAACTAGAGTTACAGATGGTTAGCTGCCTTTTGAGGTGTTGGGAATTGAACCCCAGGCCCTCTGCAAAAGTAGCCAGTGCTCTTAACCACTGAGCCATCTCACTAGCCCAAGACATCAAATTTTAGCGTGCATCACAATCCCTTGAAGGAATTCTTTTAAAAGATTTCTGGACCTTACTCCTCAGTGTCCCATACAGGAAGTCTGGTCAGTGATTGACCTTTGGCATATATAACTATCTATTTTTTCTTTATTCAAATAGTTCTGATGAGATTAATTTCAAATAATACAGGATTTTCAAGATCTTAAAATTAGATTACTAAGTTTCTAGTCTATTTGGAAAGATGTAAAAGGTTAAGTTGCTACTTTGTGTTTTTCAGAAAGGGTCTCACTGTGTCTTCTGGCTGAATTTCCAACTTTGGACTCAAGTAATTCTTCTGCCTTAGCCTTCATGCAACTAGAGAAGTATTCTATTGTGTCTCACTCTTTTCCTTCTCAAGATTTTTATTAGTTTTAATTTTGTGTGTCTGTCTATCTGTCTGCATGTGGGTATCTGCATGTGAATGCAAGTACCCTTGGAAGCCAGAGGCTTCTGATCCTCTGGAGCTAGACATTGTGTAGGTCAGGATCTCTTGTCCTCTGAAATTACAGCTCTTAACTGCTGAGCCATCTCTCTAGCCTCCTTTACTTCTTTTTACTTTGTGGTGCTGAAGGAGGAGAATAAACTCAGCCTGCACGTGCTTCCTGCCCCCTGTCCGTCCACCCACCCCCACCCCGATCTGTTTTTGAGACAGTCTTACTGTGTACCTTTGGCTGATCTGGCACTTGCAGTGCCTCAAACTCCCAAAGATCCACCTGCCTCTGCCTTGAGGGTGTGTGAGTAAAGGTGTGTACCATCATGCCCAGCTAAAGTTTCATTTTTAAGTTTATTGATTAGAATTTAGGAGGTATACAAATTAGTCTTGGCACTATAAAATGTTTCCCTGTTTGTGATTTCTTTTTTATTAAATGTTATCAGGTTTAGATACTCTAGTTTTATTAACTAGAATCTGTTAATAATAAAAATTCTCTTAAAAACAAATATAAAATACTTGTTTAGTGAAAAAATGATGAGGAATCAATTTATTGAACACTAACAACACTTTTGGGAAAAGATAATAGAAAATAAAATCCAATCATGTTTCTGGCTGGGTTTAGATGTATTTATAAGATAATACAAATTTTTGGGCTAGGCTTAGTAAGTAACACCACTGTGCAAGCATGAGGATCTCAGCTCAAAAGCCTGGTATGGCTTCATGTGCCTATAATCCCAGCACTGTGAGGGGGTAAGAAGATCTCCCCAGATCAGTAAGAGACCGTCTCAGAAGAATGATAGATGAAGACACCAGCCTTGTCCTCTGGCCTTCTCATGTGTGCATTCACCACACACACACACACACACACACACACACACACACACACACACACGTTGATTCCATAGTTTAACAGTGTAATTTGTACACTTTTGTGACCATATTAGCTCAGGACAAAATAGTGAAAGACATTATGTGTGTAATCCAGCACTTGGAGAGCTGAGGCAGAAGGTCCTAGAGTTTGAAGCCAGCCTGGTCAACACAGCAGGACCTTGTCACAAGAAAACGAAACAAAATTCACATTGTGGAAACGATAAGCCAGGAAACTTCTTAAACACTGGCTCTCTTTCAGCAAACTGCTTGAGTATCTCAGCTCTCTCCTTTGCCTGTAAACTTCTTTTTTGATAAGATTGTTGTCTGTTTGTGTTTATGTTTAGGAGGACATTTACTTGCTGTTGGACCTGGCTAATGTCTAGATTTGCCTGTGTTCACATTTATTTCATGATTTATTTGCTGAACATTTAGTTATATTTCTTTCATGTGCTGGAACTCTGCTAGGTAAATGATTAACTTACATGTAAAATTAGCTGTCATGATTAGCCATTGTTCTATTTATTCTGGTAATCATATACATACATATGTATCTTTCAGCCAAGCAATAAAATTTCAATTAAGCCAGATGTGATGACACATGCTTATAATTTTGGCTATTCAGGAGGCAGAGGCAGGAAGACTGAAGCAAGTTTAAGGCCAGCCAGGGATACATAACAAGACCCTGTCTCAAAAGAAAGATAACAACTTAATAATTATGTATTTGTCCAGCAGTTATCAAATATATTTTATGAGTCAAGAATTGTTCTAAGTACTTGGAATGTATAAGTTGAACAGAACAGATAAAAATCCCTGCTTTTGTAAGAGTAATTACACTTGATTGTGAGTATGGGTTTGTGGAGTAGAAAATAAATATTATGAACAATATATTGATCTACATGTATAGGTGATTAAGTACTTCTGGGAAAATAGAACAGGGCAAGAGGATCAGAATGGAGGCAGTAGTTAAGGAGTTTCGTCTCGGTGAAACTTGAAAAAAGTGCAAGGGCAAGCCTTGTTGGGTATTGGGGAGCTGTGCTCCAGAACAACTAGTGAGAATGTCCTAGAGGGAATGTGTCTGAAGTCTTAAAGAACAGCAAGGAACCGCTGTAGTTAAGAGCAGAGTGGCCAGCGTTGTGGTGCATGCCATAATTCCAGCACTCGGGAGGCAGAGGCAGGCAGATCTCTGAGTTGGAAGTCACCCTGGTCTATAGAGTGAGTTCCAGGACAACCAAGGCTATGTAGGGAGAATCCTGTCTCAAAAGAAAAGAGAAAAAGCAGAGTAAGGAAGGGCAGAGCTAAGGTAGGTGAAATCAGAAGTGATGGAACAAAACATGGGGCACACAGGGGCTGCTGTATAGACTTCGGCTTTGACTTTGATTAAGGGACAATTTTAAGCAAATGAATTTATGACTTTCCTGTTAAGAATTATTCTGGTAACTGTTGTAGGAAAAAAAGACAAAGCAAGCAGAAAAGGAAAGGAAAGACTTTAAGGTTTATACCCTCCATCTAATATGCTTCCTTACATTTTCAGGTCCTTAAGCCTAGAATCACAATAAATCCCAGTGAAAACGTTTTGTTCCTAGTACTGACTTAGTTGCACTGGACTTCCAGGCATGGTGACATATGCTCATCATCCCAGCACTAAGGAGATGGAAGCTAAAGGGTCAGTAGTTCAGGGCCAGCCCGGGTACAGGGGACCCTGTCACAAACAAAACTGTAGGATGGTAGGAGCACCGACAGAGCACAACATTGGAAATATTTAAAAGGAATGTTGAAGAGGCAGTTAGTTCCTTGCTTGAAATCAAAGTCCAATTTGTGCACATTTGTGCAGAGAGCACAGAAGTAAATGAGACAGTTTTCTTCTGGAAGAAGCTTGAGAGTTGTGAAGAATATGAGTGAAGATAGCTATATAACTAGAAGAGGAGCAGTTTGGAAAAATACTAGAAACAAACAGAATGTTTGAATTGAGTCTGGAAAGTTTCTCACATAAATTTCCTCAGTCATGTGTTGGGAAGGGGATCCAGGCAGAGGATAGAGTGAGCAAGCTCAAAGGGATGAGATGAGGTACTTTTCAGAAACTGTTCGGAGTGGCTGAGAATTGTGTAGCAAACAGTTAAAAAGACAAATAGGGAATTAGGAAAGGGTGTGTTTTTATTAAGACTTTACACAGAACATAATACCTTTTTTCTTTGTTTAAGAATCCTTGCCATTAACAGCAACAAAAATTAGTCAGTGACTCCCAAATAAATACATTTTTCTTCAGAATAATAATAATATCTCTGCCTCAGATCTACTGAGTCAGAATTTATAAAGACGGGGGGAAAGGTAGTTGAAATTTAGATCATCTCCCAAGTGATAAGTGGTATAGCTAGATCAGCATTTGAGAATATTGCATTAAGTTACCTTCAATAAACCTGTATCACTGTATATTCTTAGTCCCTCAGCACAGTCCTGATACATGTGTATAGTCAATACTAATATATTTATTTATTATAAACAATAAAATAATAAATTTGTTATAACAAAATTTCTGTAGCATATTGAATACATAGGATTTAACATTTTTCTGGTCTTTTTTTTTCTACTTTAACAAAAAGATTTATTTTTATGTATATGACTGTTTTGCATGTATGTATGTAATTGTACCACATGTATGCAGTACCTCCAAGGTCAGAAGAGTGTATCAGATCTCCTGGAACTAGAGTTATAGACAGTCGTGAACCACTATGTGTGTTTTGGAAACTGAACTCTGGTCTTCTGTGAGAGCAGTGAGTGCTCTTAACTGCTGAGCCATCCCTCAGCCCTTCTCAGTATTTTTTGAATGAAAGAGCAATTTCTGTCATTCTGAGTTAGTTCATGAAGGCGACTTGCCATTTTGCCGGGAGGGGGCTTTCTAAGTGAGCTAGTAACATGGAAAACACTTAAGATGGTGCCTAAGTGTAAGTGCTCAAGAAATATTTTTTAAACCTCATCTTTTCAGTCATACTTCCTGCTGTTAGGGATCTTGGTAACTGGTTTATACCTGTTCAGATCTCCTGAAGGAGACACACAGATTCATTTTGCCTTGAATCTTCACCATACAAGGACTGTCTTTAGACAACTAGTGATTACTGATGCTTCTTGCCACATATTTAAATCATTTTATCTGTACAAAGTATGAATAAAATCATTTAAAAAGTTAGTTGAGCAAAATGTGTGTCAAAAACAGGTGATAATTTAATATATTGACATCAGAAATAAGGAAAAAGTTTAATTTTTAAATGGGTTTGAACTGCCTAAGTAGAGAAAAATAAACAGATGAGAGGAAATGGGTTCTGGAAAAGTTAACTTCTAATGCAACAAATGGTTAATATTTCTAAAATATGGGAATGTATATAATAGAACCAAAGTCCATTAAAGTAAGTTAAAATAGCTGAGCAGCTTGTAAGTATGCAAGAAATAAGTTTGTCTTAATGTTACATTATGCAAAATTGAGGGCTTCCTTGATCATCCAAAACTAGTAAACAGTCCTGTGCAAACAGCAACACAAATTTAGTCTAGACTAAATTTCATATGGGATTGTGAGGTGTTATATCAAGTAGTGATTGTGTTATAGGGTTTTTTATTTTTTCAAATTTTTTAGCGATTTATTTTTAATTTGAGGTTGGTGAGATGGCTTGGTGGTTAGGAGCACTTGCTAATTTTGTAGAGGATCCAGGTTTGGTTCCCAGTATACATATGGAGGCTTAACAATGATCCAGATCCTGAGAATTCAACACCCTATTCTGGCCACTGGGGGTGGGGCACAGCATGCAGATGGTGTACAGACATGCACCCATACACATAAAATGATTTTTTAAATTCCATTTTAATTTTTAAGTATGGGAGAGTATGTATATGTAAATGCAAGTGTTTACAGAGGACATTGGATCTCCTGTACTAGTTACAGATGTTGTGAGCTGCCTGATATGGGTGCTGACAACCAAACTCAGGTCCTCTGCAAGAGCAGTATGCTCTCTTAACCATCTTAATGCTCTCTCTGAGCCAGCTTTCTAGTCCTAGTGGTATTTTTTTAATCCCCTTAAATGTGTTGTAAAATATAAACGAAAACTTGGTAAACTCTCCCCTTGTTGTATGAAAATTATGACATTAAAACCTTCTTTCAGCCTGGGCTACCAAGTGAGTCCCAGGAAAGACACAAAGCTACACAGAGAAACCCTGTCTCAAAACAAACAAACAAACAAACAAACAAATAAATAAATAAGCCGGGCGGTGGTGGCGCATGCCTTTAATCCCAGCACTCGGGAGGCAGAGGCAGGCGGATCTCTGTGAGTTCGAGGCCAGCCTGGGCTACCAAGTGAGTCCCAGGAAAGGCGCAAAGCTACACAGAGAAACCCTGTCTCAAAAAAAAATAAATAAATAAAAATAAAAAAATAAAAAATAAAACCTCCTTTCACTGTTAAAACAGCAGACCCCTTCTTGCTTAAAAACCAGTCTCAGAAACCCATGAACTGTGGACTCATAGCTATGTAGTCCCCATAGGACTGGACTAGGCCCTCTGGATACAGGAGACAGTTGTTTAGCTCGAACTGTTTGGGGGGTCCCTAAGCAGGGGGATCGGGCTCCATCCCGGGTGCATGGGTGGGCTTTTTGGAGCCCAGTGCCTAGGGTGTGACACCTTGCACAGCCTTGGTGCAGGGGGGAGGAGCTTGGACCTGCCTCAGCTGAGTGTGCTAGGCTCTGCTGACTCCCCATGGGAGACCTTGATTTGGAAATGTGGGGATGGGGGTGGGTTGGGGGGAAGGCGGGGGTTGGGGGAATCTGTGGTTGGTATGTAAAGTGAATAGAAAATTTCTTAATAAAAAAATGAAAAAAAGAGTCTCAGGATACACTTCATTTGAGAATGTATTTTTAATTACATTGTGTTCATTATCTTAAGGAGGTCTGAACTGCTTTGTGGTTTAAAAAAGGGGCAGGAAGAAAGAAATAAAATCTCAGCCTTTATTCTTTAGTTTAGCTTTATATAGTAAAGAAGAACCCTGTAAAAATTAGTGCAAACAAAATAAGGAAGTTGCTGTAACAGACTGATGTTGAGCAAATGAAAAAACACCTAATAGTAAAATAAGATGTTTATTTAGCAGCTCTGTGCAGATATCAACATGTGGGAATACATGGGTAGACTTCTCTCTTAATAGAAGTTGGCCAGTGCCCAGTGGTGAGCAGGTGATTGCCATCAGAGTAGGTGCTTTTCAAATTAGGCTTTTGGATTTACGAGTCTGGTAAGGAATCCCTCTGAATAGCTTAGTGTTCAGTCCTACATTCCAAAGTTAACCCTGTAACTTCTTTATGCATTTAGATGTTTTAAGTCAACAGAGTTTAAACTTTGTAATAATAGCCTAGATTATGAATATGTCTTCATGATTATTAATAATGTGGATTCTCAGCCTGCCTGTTTAAGCTAGAATATAGGTCCTACTATTAACTTTGTAACCTTGGTAAGCACTCTCTTGTGCTCCCTCCCACCCACCCACCCCCGTGTGTGTGTGTGTGTGTGTGTGTGTGTGTGTGTGTGTGTGTGTGTGTGTGCGCGCGCGCCTGTGGCAGCTAGGAGAGTGTTGGATTCCTGTGAAGCTAGTTACAGGCAATTGTGACCTGTCTGCCATAGGTGCTGGGAACAGAGTTCTAGTCATCAGCAACAACAGCAAAGCACTCTTAACCCAGGGAGCCTGAATTTCAGCTCTTAATCACATCTTCTTGTAGTCAGGAAGCCAACAAATGTCTTAAAACATCTGTACTTCTTTTGTGTTATAGAGTCTCATCATAATACAACAAATTACTCACAAACTTTGTGTGTAAACTTAATAAGGCAGTGGTTTAAAATATTTTCTGGAGTTCTATACAAAATAATTTTAAGATTATTAATTTTATATCCAGTGCTTATTTTTTTTTAAAGCAGAAACCATAATGCTACAAAGATTTAGCTATTTTACTAGTTTATATATTATATGTAGAATAGTTATGGAAACTGTTAAGCAAATTATTCAAAAGACAGAACTTTATATACTTGGCTGAAATACCACTTCACGTAGACATTGAAGAAGCAGAATTTCACTTGATCTGTACTTAAAACATCATAAATGGAATTGGTAATTTGCAGGAAACAGTACTTTGCTGCAAGTCTGCTCATGTTCCTTGTGAATCCTGCAGTTCTACTGTAGATGACTGATACAGAGCCTTCCTGGGAGTAGATAAGAAAGAAGGCAGTTCAGATTCTAAAACCCTGGAAGCTTTTTTCACTTTTTCCCTCAAGTGTTTCATTTGAGTGGCTGTTTTTCAGTAGTTTAGATTGGTTAAGTGGTTTAGAAAAGGGAGAGTAGTTGAGTATTTCAAGTTGCTTATAAGGTTCTCTATGCTTAGACTGATTTAATATTTAGGTTGATTGCTGGTCATTCAAATAGAGTACTGCTTCCCACAGCCACCACTGCACATGAATTTAAAAGGGGAAAAATGTGCCAGTCGTGATGGCACGTGTCTTTAATCCCAAAGCTGGGGATCAGAGGCAAATGGATCTTTGTGAGTTTGAGGTCAGCCTGGACTACATAGCAAGTTCCAAGCCAGCCAGGGATATACAGTGAGACCCTGAAAAAGGTGTGTAGGGGTGTGTGTGTGTGTGTGTGTGTGTGTGTGTGTGTGTGTGTAAACAGCATTTGTTGGTGTCCATTATAACCCAGTGGATCTCTGCTGTCTCCCTTACCCCAGCTCCAGAGTATTGTATCAATGAAGTGAGTTTCAAAAACTATTTGATTACACATTTTATTTCAAAATGCAAAGGGAAACAAAGCACTTTTAATGCACTTAAAAGTTTTCAAACTGTTGACATTGTGGCACTCATGTGGCCTTGATAGTTTTTTTATTGTAGATAATTAAGAATATACTGATTCATTTAGATAAGTAGCTCCAAGTGATGTTTCCTTTATACAGTATTTTTATTCTTTCAGAATTTTGTACCTGTATGCAATGTATTTTAATCATAACTACCCTCTAATTGTGACAATGTTTCTTAAAAGTGCTACTTACAATCTTAAGGTTCTTGAGTCAAATTGCTCTAGAATCAGATGTGTCCAGCCAGTGGCCTGCAGACCACATGTGCCCCACAATATCTATGAGTGTGGCTAACACAAGTAATTATAAACTTACATAAAATATAAGTTATGAGGTTTTATTGAAACTTTTTTGTAGCTCAGTTGCACAGTTCATGACAGTGTTGTGTCCTGATGTCAAAAAGTTGGACACATCCACTAAATGTTTGAATTGAAATTTTTGTATCACAGTTTAGTATCTAACAAATATATGCATTCTTTATTAGACTTTGAAAACTATATAACAAGAGAGTTGCTGAGAACTCTTGACAATTATTTAAGAAGGTGGTTTCTATGCATGTAGCTTTCAGCCTCACATTCAAAGGAAGGAGACTTGAAGAAGCGATTATGTGCTTCCTTCATAGAGTACGAGAACTGAGTAAAAAGTCCCTGTTATATTACTAAATGTTTAGTAGATTCCAAGAGCTGCTTTCACCAGTTAGCAAATCACTGATCTATTAAGATTGGAGCTTAGGAGGAAAATAGAGGCAGCATTCTCCATTAATAGAGAAGACTGTGGAAGAATAAAGACAAATACTGGTCTGTGCCCATCCTATTTGCTACACGGTTGCTACTTTTAATCTATGGAGCCCAGGTTCTTTTCGTAAAATAGGAGTACTGTTTAATCTATTTATAGGTTGTTATGAGATAACTAAGCACCTCATTTAGATTAATATTTGATAGTGGCAGACTTACAGGAGCAGCTAAGAACAGAGCCAGGTTTAGCCTGACATTCAATTCAATGTTGCTAGGCAGGTAAGCAAAGGAAGACAGCTCTGCTTGATATGATAAACAAATTGGACCAAGGTTTTTTGTTTTGTTTTGTTTTTTGAGCCACCAGCCAACTCACAAATCATGACATGGAGAGTTAATATAAATGTGACATGCCTTCACATAGTTAAAGTAATATTCCACAGCATAAACAAATGTAACATTTATTTGCCTAGTTAATATTCCACAACACAAAATTGCTTTTGGAAAATTCCTCAACATGTATCATTCATTGTATTGATGCTTCTATTACCTTTACTAGCACCCTCATGGGTTGGAATTATGGTGCATCTTTATTTCTTCCACACTCCTGCGTCTCTTTGGTATCCATTATTAAGGAAATAGGCAATCTGAAAGTGGCAGCCTGCTGTAGCTGCTAATATAAACTCCCACGGTCAGAGAGGATGTGGGAAAGTATTGATGTCAAAAGAGACTGATCGAGTTATAAATAACCATTAACACCTTAAACTGCCCATAAAATTATTACCTGTCTTCAAGTTATTATGTCCAACTTCAGTTTCTTCAAACTTACGTAGGGTTTCTCTATGCTGAGAATACTCTGGAATGACTGTGAGGCATTAGATATATAGACTACTGTAAGTTTGGGGATGAAAGCATCTGCTTTGGAAATGTTTAAAACTTGGACATATTAACAGAATTTATTATGTTTTCAGTGATCCAAAATTTGTATAGCTATTTTATAAAATTTTGTTCATCTCCCACACAAGTCTTATATAATTAGATGCCTTCTTCTAATCCTTATACAGTACACAGGAAAATGCAAAATTAGTTTTATTCAAGTTTAGACAAACTAACATATACATTCTTGTCTCTTTTCTTTCTTTTTTTCTGTTAAGTAGGATGAGTTCTGAACGTCGAAAAGAAAAGTCTAGAGATGCAGCGAGATCTCGGCGAAGCAAAGAGTCCGAAGTTTTTTATGAGCTTGCTCATCAGCTGCCACTTCCCCACAATGTGAGCTCACATCTTGATAAAGCTTCTGTTATGAGGCTCACCATCAGTTACTTACGTGTGAGGAAACTTCTGGATGCTGGTGAGTTCTTCAAGAACATAATAGACCAAAAAATTATAAGTTAAAAACATCTGGAAATTACTTTTAGCAGGTGGCCACAATGCTTTCTTTTAAGAGAGTTATTGTGTATATGTGTGTGCATGCATACTCACGCACATGTGTGTGCATGTTAATATGTTCATGAAAGTGCCATTGGAGGCCAGAGAGGGTGTCAGATCCCTTGGAGCGGGAATTACAGGTATTTATGAGCCAAGTATTTATGTTGTGGGTGCTGGAGTCCAAAATATGGTCCTGTTGATTGAGCAGCAAGCATTCTTAACTGGAGTCATCTCTGTGGCCTCACAATATGTATATATTATATATATAAATATATGTGGATGTTTTATCTTCAACATTTGCATGCCTAGTGCCTGCAGAGGCCAGAAGAGGATGTCAGATTCCTTGGAACTGGAGATACAGACAGCTGTGAGTGCTGAGAATTGAACCCAGCTAATCTGAAAGATCAGCCAGTGCTCTTAACTGCTGAGCCATCTCTCCAATATGGCACCCATACAATACTTTTTAAAAGTACCTAATTATGCTGTGATATGTATACTTTAAATCTTTTCACTATTTTTTACTCCATTAATCAATCTTTGATTTTCTTAGTTACCTATGGGAATAGTCCCTTTTGTACTGTAAGTTGTTTTGGTTTGCCCTTTATTTTTAAACATGCAAATATAACTCTATAGCTCCTGGTACATTAGCATGATCAGTGAATAGATATTATAACCCAATAAAGTTGTCACTGTTTCATCCTCTAGAACATACTCTCCATTCTTCCACATGACAGCATCCTTTTTCTTACTAGCTTTTAAAGCTTCATTCAGACATTTTCAAGATATTGACATTTTTCCTCCATTTCCTCCTGTTGTACCTATTGCCCCTCCACCCACCCCCACCCACCCGCCATTTTTTTTAAGACAGGGAGACACCTTGTAACCCTGATTGATCTGTATCTTGCTATGTAAACCAGGCTGCCTTGAACTCACAGAGTTCCACCTGCCTCTTCCTCCTTAGTGCTGCATATAAAGCTGTGCCTGTCTTTTTAAAATATCTTTTTCCCCCCCATGGATTTCTCTGTTTGCAAATTTATTTTAAACAGTTATGTAAAACAACTGGGAAAAAATCTCATGAAAATATACAGAAATAAATATATGTACTGAAGATATTTAAAAGTACTTAAGATAAAGCCTTATTTTGTTTCTTCCCTCTTGTGTCCTTGTAGGTGATCTGGACATTGAAGATGAAATGAAAGCACAAATGAACTGCTTCTATTTGAAAGCCCTGGATGGCTTTGTTATGGTGCTTACAGACGATGGTGACATGATTTACATTTCTGATAACGTCAACAAATACATGGGGTTAACTCAGGTAAAGTCCTCGTATATGAAGAGCCCTTCTGGGTACTTTGATTATATGATGTAGATCTAATTGTTTTTAATGTGTTTACAGTTTGAACTAACTGGACACAGTGTGTTTGATTTTACTCATCCATGTGACCATGAGGAAATGAGAGAAATGCTTACACACAGAAATGGTGAGAAGAAAAATCTATTGTTTGATTTAATATGACAGGTGATTTTTCAGTCAGACTAATTTTATCTTTTTGGTAATGAACTGATTTAAGAAAGAATGTTGTTTTACATTTAATGTTAATACTGTTCTTTGTTAAAACTGTTATTCTACATTTTAGAAAACAAACAAAAAGTTTTAAAACTCATTGAATTAATAGGTAATTACACACACGAGCAGACAAGATGGAAAAATAAATAAAAAACCAAGACCAAGACAGTTATAAATGAAAATACAGTATTAAGGCAAGAAGTTATAATACAAATGACAGGTAATAGGATTTTAGACAATTATGGAAAACACAGTGGCAATTTGGGTTCAGGCTTTCTCAGTGTCCAAAGGGGGATGGGAGGAGTTGACCAGGCTTTTAAGACTAGTTGGAAGGCCCACATGTGGTGGTGCTCACCTTTAATTCTAGCACTTGGGAGGCAGATACAGGCAGATGTTTTGAGTTCTAGGTCAACCTGGTTTATGTAGCTAGTTTCAAACCATCCAAGGCTACAGAGTGAGACCTGTCTCAAAAACAAAAGTATTATGTTATGGATGCTTGCATATTAACAAAAGTAGTAAGAGAGGCCTGGAACACTTGAGAGTTTTGTGAAGTGCTTGTTGGATTACAGAGGCAGAAGTTGAAGTTTTACACACTTGTGTCTTCTTACACAGTGTACTTGTCTTTTTTTTAAATTCTGGCAGGATCTAGTCTCTTCTCTTTGAAAGCATTCTTATTAAGCCTTGACTACTTTACATTCAACTTAGGCATTCATAATCATTTAATTAATGAATAATTAAAATTATTCATCTTTGCATCACTCACAGTATACACATTAGATTCTGAATAATGAGTATTTTGTGTTTGCTTTTTTTCTAAGATCTTAGTTTTATATATCCTAAATGTATCCTAAATTTGATAGATTTCAATGATTTTTAATATATTCATAGACATAGGCCAACCACCACCATACCTTTAATTTTAGAAAAAAAAATACTTGTTTTTATTTTGTTTGTGTGTATTAAGACAGGGTCTCACTATATAGGCAGGGCTGGTCTAGGACTCCCTGTAGACTAAGAAGTTCTATACCTTTATATCATCCATCTCCTTATACCTCCCTGAGCAACCTCTAATCCACATTTTCTGGGCATTTCATATAAATGAAACATTTGTTTTGAACCAGACTAAGCAATAAAAATAGGAAATCAAGATGCTATTCCACAGTCATCTGAATGTAATCTCATTTTTTTAGTTACAAGGTTTGGAATAAGGCTACAGAGACTTGAATTGATTTATCCCTGCTTTATTTCTGTGACTTTTCTTTTGGTGGTACTGGGGAATCAAACCCAGGGCTTCAGTGTATGTGCTAAGGAAGTGCTCTTCCATTGAGCAACATTCCCAATCCCCATTTCTGTAACTTTAAATTTGAACAAGGTCTCACTGTGTAGCTCAGGTTGGCCTAGAACTCTCCAGCCTCCTTAAACCTTCTGAGTGCTAAGAGTACTACTATGGCATGATTTCTCTAACTATAAAACATTCTGTCTGGGTTTCACACAGATGCTATTTACTACCAAAAGGTAAGTTGATATTTTTAAAATTCTATAAATACATTGCTGCTTATTCAAAATTGAATTATCAAATTTGGTAAAGGACATGAAGTATTTATTCAAGTTCTTTTTTGTGGGGGAGGGGGACATGTTTATATACTGACAGCACACTTAGGGCAAACGCATACCATTTTCATATATTTTTTTTACACCAGCACAGATGAATAACAGTCATGTAGTCATGTAAAGTGTAGACTCTCCTTCGATTCAAGGACTCTCTGTGGTCTTATAAACACTGCCCAGGGTGGAGCCGTCAGACCTGATGGATGTGTTGAAGTGGGTGAAAAGGGAGCAAATGTTGTGTTAATGCTGAGGTGGTCACCTTGCTACTCTTAGTGTAACGAATTTCTATGTTTAGCTATGACTTAAAACTTTGTCTCTTGCTTTCATTAGGCCCAGTGAAAAAAGGTAAAGAACAAAACACCCAGCGAAGCTTTTTTCTCAGAATGAAATGTACTCTAACTAGCCGGGGGAGAACAATGAACATAAAGTCTGCGACGTGGAAGGTAAGGAAGCTGAGTGGGCGTTGATTTATAGAGAACTCCATGCACTTACATGCTGCTGGTATCAAGAACTTTCACCAGAGTGGTGAAAGTGACCCTAGCACCTGGAAGCAGGGGGCTGCTATGAGTTTGAAGGCAGCCTTGTCTACACAGCAAGTTCCAGCTAGCCAGGGAAGTGCAGCAAGCCCTACCTCAGAAAACAAAATGAACTTGACCTTGTCTCAACCCAAACTCTAAAGAGTTTAAGAGGTATGAGGGGGAGCTGGAGAGATGGCTTAGTGGTTAAGAGCACTTGCTTGTCAAGGACCTGGTTTGGTTCCCAGCACCCATGTGTCAGCTCACAATCATCTATAACTCCCAATTCCAGAGATCCAATATTCTTTTCTGACCTCTTCTTCAGGCACCAGGTGCACACACAGTGCACACATATACATGCGGGCAGAACACTTACCCACATAAAATAAAAATAAATTTTAAAAAATGATGAGGAAATTATAATTGTTCCCTTTTGCATTTCTGCGCTTGCATCCAGTGCGTGTGATCTCCATTTAAACAGTGTAGTAATTTGTGCTTGCATCCAGTGTGTGTGATCTCCATTTAAAACAGTGTAGTAATTCGCCAGTTTGAGATATGAACTTAAGTTATGGGAAATATGGTATTCCTATACCAAGCTAACTTAGTCAGTTGGCTTTTTTTTTTTAAAGTTTAATTTTCTATCCATCACTGTTTAATTTCCTTGTTCAGTACTGAACCATAGTCATCACAGAAAAATCAATGATGAGTGAAGGAGGAAAGACAGCCCAGACTTACACAAGGAGGCTTTTTTTTTTAATTTTTTTTTTTTCAGAGCTGAGGAGCGAACCCAGGGCCTTGCGCTTGCTAGGCAAGTGCTCTATTACTGAGCTAAATCCCCAGCCCGAGGCCTTTTTAAAAAAATACATAAATAAAGACTGATGTATAATTTTTTTTCCGTGTGTGTCTGTGTGTGTGTGTGTGTGTGTGTGTGTGTGTGATTTACTTGGATGAAAGTGTGCCATGTGCTTGCAGTGCCTGCAAAGGCCAAAGAGGGCATTAGACCCATAGTCTGGGTTATAAGTGAGCCCTCATTTTTTATTATGTGCATGAATGGTTCACCTCCATGTATATCAGTGTATACATGCATGCTTGTTGCCTGAAGAGATGAGAAGGCATCAGATCCTCTGGAACTAGAGTTACAGATGGTTGTGACACTTTTGTCAAAGTTTGTCAGGTCAAACTCAACTACTGACCTGCATTTCTCTTTTCCCCCTTTTAAAAAAAAAAAAAAAAAAAAGGTAACCGCTTGTTTTCTTGCTCATACATAGGTGCTTCACTGCACAGGCCATATCCACGTATATGATACCAACAGTAACCAACCTCAGTGTGGGTACAAGAAACCACCCATGACATGCTTGGTGCTGATTTGTGAACCCATCCCTCATCCATCAAATATTGAAATTCCTTTAGATAGCAAGACTTTTCTCAGTCGACACAGCCTGGATATGAAATTTTCTTACTGTGATGAAAGGTAAATTAATCCTATTTTATACTTTCAAAATTTAAATTTCTCTGTAGTCTTTTTATACTCACTATAGTAAAAACTTAATGGTACATTACATGTGTTCATGAAGCTGAGTAAAAAGATGCATCCTAGGACACAAAAACATAAGATTAGCTTTGTAAATTCACACATTTATTAAACATTGACTGTGTACTATAAATACTCTGCCAAATATTATGCAAATCTGTTAAGATGAGATTCTTAGCCGGATCTGGTGGCACACTCCTGTCATCTCAGCACTGGGAGACTGAGGCAGGAGGAAGGTGGGTTCAAAGTCAGCTGTCTTACAAAAATATTTTAAAGGGCTAGGGATGTAGGTCAGAGATGGATTGCTTGTCTAGCATGCAAAAGGCCTTGAGTTCCTGCCTTGCTACTGCAAGCCACCACAAAAAATCATGATGTTCTTTTGCTTTAGGGAATCCTGCTTATATTGAGAATGTAAATTTCAAAGACATAAAGTTTATGTAGCGTAGGCAACAAAATTTTGGTCTTTAACCTACGTGTTCTTGAGCACCTTCAACTCCACCCATGGTTCCTGTCACCATTTCCCAAATCTGTTACTACTTGTGTTTAATTGCCAACTGAGTGTTTCTGTCTGATCACTTCCTGTATAATGAAATAAATACTTCTATTCCTGAACTGCACCACTGCTGCTCCCAGACAGCCGGACAAATTGCTGCTCCTCTTGTGATGCCTAGTGTTGTCGACGTAGCACTATTGATACCTGACTCTAACCTTTACCACAAAGTACACTTAGTTGGTCTGTAAATATTGTAAATGCACTGTTCAACTGTCTCTCCTCATCATTCTATCTATCTTTGTGTTCTTGTCATTGAATTCTTTACTTCATTACCTTTGGCCTGAGTTGTTGCCATAAACTCGTGAACTGCATTTCTACCAACAGATTTGTGCCCTTTTACTCTTACATCCAGGATCAGATCATGCCATTCTCTTGTTAGAAATGCACCAATTGCTTCTTGTAGCAATATGTGGGAAGAAGACTTTTATTTATCAAAAGGTGCTGTACATTCTGGGTGTGGTAGTTTGTGTCTATGATCTCAATACTTGGGAGGCTGAGACAGGAAAGTCACCAAAAGTTCAAAGCCAGCCTGGACTGCATATGAACTCCCGTCTAGTCGGGGCTGCGTAGTCTGTTTCAAAGAGAGAAAGGGTTTACAGTTAAATCTAGATGTATTTACAGTCTGGTCCTTTCTCAGTTCTCCAAATTAACCAGGAGGTGGGAGAATCACTCATCTGCATACGGCCGCAACCACTTATAACCAAGAGTTGCGTGTGCGTTTTTAAGGTCTAGTGCCTTTGCACTCACTCACTCACCTTCTAACAGCATCTCAGGCAGCATCCTTGTATGTGCTTCTGTCATAGTGTTTGCTCTGTTGCTGCCTTGTTAGTCTTTTTCTACAAGCTGTATAGCCTGTGATTAGAGACTTAGGTTCTGTAGCCACCTGAAATTCTGATGCTGGTGCCTAGATCAGTTCTTCTACATCACTTTCTTTCTACATCACTTTCTTGCTTTTTGTTTGTTTGTTTGTTGTTTGGCTTTTTTGAGAGAGTCTATATAGCCCTAACTGTCCTTAAAATCACTGTGTAGACCAGGCTAGCCTCTAGCTCACAGAGGTCTGCCTGCCTCTCCTTCCCAAGTGCTGGGATTAAAGGTGTGCACCATCACACCCAGCAAATACATAGCTTTCTTACCTCCTACTTGAGATAGTTATCTAACGATTTTATGGAAACACCAATTTTAAGTTCTTAGCATTTTAGATAACTATAATTCCTCATGCTTTAGACAAAGAAATGTTAGCAGAGCACTGACTAAGATCACACAACATAGGATTCTGTTCTGGCTTGGAATTTGGGTACTTAACTGATGTCACACTGGCAATCCTAATCTAGAAGGGTCAGACCTCCCTCAAAAATCTGTTACGAGGCCTTTAGAAATTCGTTGTGTGTCCAGTACACTTACTACTGGTGTCAACTTTAATAAAAGGAAGAGAAAAACTAAGAACTATTTTATGGTTTTCATACCTGTTTTATGGTGTTTATTGCCAGCATGCAAAAGTGTGGTGGAAGTAAAATTCCCATCCCCTTTATTTTTAAACTTGTGTAGTAGAAAATAGGGCAGTGTGGGGATAAAGGAAAGCAAAATAGTCAAAACAAGAAAGGTGGTGGCGTTCCCCTCTGGTTCTATCAGAAAATTAACGCAGTGATCATGACATCAGTTAAAAGACTAAAAGCTTAACGATAACTCACACAAGGAGACTCTTGTTTTTTTGTTAAAATTTTTTTCTAAGAACTTCTTGAATCTATAACCCATCAGAATCAAGGCATAGGAAAACATCACATTTCTAACATCCTGGTTCACCAAGATGGGCCAGCAGATAAAGGCACCTGCCACCAAACCTGACAACATGAATTCAGTCTCTGGGACTCATAAGGTGGAAGGAGAGAACCAACTCCCACAAACTGTCCTCTGACCTCTACCTTTATGCTATGGCACACACACATACACTCACACAAAGCAAATAAATAAAATGTAATGAAGTTTTAAATTTCTAACATCCAGACTATCCACAAAGAGCTGTTTATTTTACTTAGTAATGTCTGTGTATAATCGTTTGGCACATTGATTTGAACATTTGCTGTGTTCATAGAAATGATGATTCCTCCCCTTAAGATGCATATTGTAAATGAATGACATACTATATAGTTCATTTAGAAAACAAATTTCCTAATCCAGTAAAAAAAAAAAAAAAAAAAAAACTTTCTAGGAACTGGAGAGGTAACTCATACTTGCTTGCATAGCATATATAAGACCTGGGGTTCAGTGTCTACCACCAAAACAAAATAATTGTGCTAGTGGTGACAGAACCAAGGACCCTGTGCATACTAGGTTTTCTGGTTAAAATGTTTTAAACATTTTAAACAAACTATTTAAATAAAATAGTTTTCTGGACCTCTTGCCCTCTTTTGGTACTGAATTACTATGTAGTTCTCTAAACTTGTTTATTTTCTCTTGTGTCCTCCAGCATACACAAAATCAGCCTGCCAAGAAAACTGGTATTTCTGTTTTGATTTCTCAGTATCCTATTCTTCAGCAGTCGGCATTCGTCAGACTAGAAACACTCACTGGTCGGCGTGTGGTTGAGTCAAAGCATCCTAAGACTCAGCAAACATAAGCTCCATTTATCTGATCCTCTTACCTTCATCTCATGAACCCTTTCTCTCCACTGCCTGTGCTCGCCACACCAGACTCTTCACCGCCTATCCCATGCATTTATTTCTGTGCTATAGCTTCTTCCTGAATGGTTTTTGCAAACTTCTCTTCGCCACTCTTCTACACTGAATTCATACATGTCCTTGAAGGATCCGTCCCTCACCTTACCATTCTTCTCTTGACAAGGAGTGTAGTTCCTCTCATTCCTAGAACAGGTACCTATCACTGTGTTTACCACCCTCTTTCATAAATAGTGTGGCAAGTATGCCAGAAGACTGCCCACAGGTTAGGTTTTCTCATTGCATTTGCATGTCTAGAACGTGACAGAAACATGAATGTTTTAGTGTTTCATTTTTGTGGGAATTTTATTTTAAGTATATAAAACCATATAAGAGCAATTCAGATTTTTATGGCTGAGTGTGTGGGTGCATATATGTGGGCTCATGTGGGCCACAGCACAAAGGTAGAGGTCAGAGGACAGTTTGTGGGAGTTGGTTCTCCCCTTCCACCATGTGGGTCCCAGAGACTAAATTCATGCTGTCAGGTTTGGTGGCAGGTGCATAACCTGCTGGCCCATTTTTGTGGCCCTGGATGTTAGAAATGTGATGTAAAGATTTTCCTAAAATTGGACAAAATGTTTTCTGTGTCTTGATTCTGAGGTTATAGACCAAGAAGTTCCTAGAAAACATTTTAACCAGAAAATGTAGTATGCATAGGGTCCTTGGTTCTGTCACCACTAGCACAAAAGGGAGGGGAGGTGGCCTTTGTCTAACATTTGTGAATCCCTAGATCAGTGGTTCTCAACCAGTGGGTCATGACTCCGTTAAAGGTTGGACAACCCTTTCACAGCCGTTGCCTTACAACCATCGGAAAACACAGATATTTGCATTACAATTCATAACAGCAGCAAAATTACAGTTATAAAGTAGCAACAAAAATAATTTTATGGTTGGGAGTCACCGCAACATGAGGAACTGTATTAAAGGGTCACGGCATAAGGAAGGTTGAGAACCACTGCTCTAGATCCAATCCCTGCTACCATTCTGGGATGGAGGGGAAGACAAATATTTTTAAAGCATAGTTTATTTCCCTTTGTAATGCTGCCATCTAGTGTTGATGTGTTTTGGTATATCCTGTTTTGAAAGTGAGTTTGATTTATGTTTTAATGTGGTTTTTTTTGGTTTTAGAGTAAATGGCAGATCTTAAACTGCAAGCTATATTATTTAACATACTGTTATGAACAAAGCTACCTTGCTTATGCCCATTCTCTAATTAGGTGTTTGCTTTTTGGACATATGAGTATCTTTTACCTGCAACTCAAGTTTTGTTTTGTTTTTTTAAAGCCCTTTGAAATCTCAGCCAAACAATCTTAACACTTGGTTCTTATTAATGAGGAAACCAAGTAAAGAGTTATCTTCTAAAACATCATAATAGTTATTCCTTTACTTTCCATTTAGTATGGACGTCCTTGGCTTAATGATAGTGAAATTTCATAGTTGATATTAAAGTGAGGCCTTGCCGTGGACCTAAAAATTATAAGGTGAAGAATTTGGCTGTATGAAAAATAAACTGCTATAGATGTCAACTGTATTTTATCATAATTGTGACTATCTTTGAAACTTATTTAGCATTATTAAGATTTTTGTTTTTTGAGACAGGATTTCTCTGTGAAACAGTCCTGACTGTCCTAGAACTCACTTTATAGACCAGGTTGGTCTCAAACTCACAAAGATCTGCCTGCCTCTGTCTCCCAAGAGCTGGGATTAACCACTGCCAAGCTTATTAAGATTTATTAATACTCTGTTTGATACAATAGTATGTATAATGAAATGTGTTTTTAAAAAATAGGTCATGAGTTTGGGTAAAAGGGTAAGAGTCAAATATCAAGGATGGATCTAAATGACATGGAAAGGCTCACTATTATACTAAGTATAGAATTGGGATTTTTGTTTATTTTGGTTGGGTTTTTTAGGGGGAGTTGTTTGTTGGTTTTATTTGTTTGTTTTTTATGAAATGGTTTCTCTGTGCATAGTCCTTGCTGTCCTGGAACTCTCTCTGTAAACCAGGCTGGCCTAAAATTCACAGAGATGTGTCTGCCTCTGCCTCCTGAGTTCTGGGATTAAAGGTGTGTGCTGCCACCACCTGACTGAAGTACAGAATTGTTAGGGGTGAGTTGTAAACTTATTAATTGAAAAATAATCTTTAATTTTTTTTAAACAGAATTACTGAATTGATGGGTTATGAGCCAGAAGAACTTTTGGGCCGCTCAATTTATGAATATTATCATGCTTTGGACTCTGATCATCTGACCAAAACTCATCATGATAGTAAGTACAGTAGAAGAACTCAAGGAGATAGTCTCATTGCTTAAGTCCTGCAGTCTCTACTGTTTGTACCTCTAACTTTCTAGTTAAAATTACTACCCAGTCTCCTTAGACCAAGAATGTTCAACAGCCCTTTCATAAGATGTCTTGATCATGAAATTGTTTTGTTTTGTTACAAATATTAGCAAAAAATAAATAAATAAAGTCATTTAATAATACATAAAGCTTCCCTGGCATTTTAAACACAGAGACAAATAAAAGTCAACTATTATAGTATCTGACCTACATACCTATATACTGAAATCAGTGGTTGGTCAATAGAAGGTAGTCAAAAAGCATTTGTTCATAAATCAGTGAATGGGATTAGTATACTCATGACACCCTTGACATATACTAGGTTTCTGAATTTTACTCAGATGAAGTCTACGATATCAAAGTAAGTCAAATGTCACAATTTCTCACTTGCCTACTGAATCTGGACCTAGACATGACTTCCCAGTTTGATTGAGGGTACTGTATATCACTGAATTAGTGTAATTTGCCTTGAACTACAGAGTGCCTAAATTGTAGTCAGAGCATGGATAGTCACAATAACATCATGATTGATTTACTATATTCTCTTCAGTAATTAATTTAGACTGCATGAATTCCTACAGGGCTATAGTATGATATAAACTTACACATTCAAATGTTCTGAGTATAATTTTTTTTAGAGTGATTTGGTTCTCTGACACTTAAGGAACAATGGTACCATTTTCTTGAATGTACCCTCTGATCCGTCTCTAGTCTGACACTTTGACTATAAGTCATTAAAGGAACTGCAGCCACGCTGGCCCTCAATCCAGGCTTTCATTCTTTTCTAGTAAGATAGGAATTTTACTTTGGGCTTTACTTTCAGATGTGTTTGACCTTTATCAGTTCAAACAGTTAAAACTACTTGTTTAAATATCTCTTCCTTTAAAAAAAAAAAAACCAACCAGGTCAGGTGGCAGTGGCGCACGTCTTTAATCCTAGCACTCGGGAGGCAGAGCCAGGTATATCTCTGTGCATTCAAGGCCAGCCTAGTCTACAGAACGAGATCCAGGACAGTTACTAAAACTACACAGAGAAACCCTGTCTCAAAAAACAAACAAACAAACAAAAACCAATGATCCAGTCAGGCATGGCAGCACAAGCCTTTACCCCCACCCAGCACTTGGAAGGCAGAGGCAGGCAGATCTCTGAGTTTGAGGCCAGCCTCGTCTACATAGGGAGTTTCAGGACAGCCAAGGCTGCATAGAGAGACCCTTAAAAAAGGAAACCAAACAAAACCCAACAATCTACATTCAACACTTATTTGATTGAAAATTCAATTATGTTTTCTTTGTGATGCTTTCTTATTCCTAGTGTTTACTAAAGGACAAGTCACCACAGGACAGTACAGAATGCTTGCCAAAAGAGGTGGATATGTGTGGGTTGAAACTCAAGCAACTGTCATATATAATACGAAGAACTCTCAGCCACAGTGCATCGTGTGTGTGAACTATGTTGTGAGGTAAGATTGGGAAGAGACACTTTGGAAAAACAAGTGGTAACACTTTTTACATTTACGTGCCTTTATTAAGAAGAGATAAAATGAACTGAGTTTTATTTTTACTTTCCTTTTCTACTGGATTATGATTTATACTCCATCCCACCATTCCAAACCAGCTATTCAAGTAATCCCACAAAACTTTATCATTTTTTTTAATCAGTCTGTAGATCTGTTTTCCTCGTAGTTCAGTTTTAAGCAGATACTTAATATCTTTGGGCCAAGAAGGTTCTGTGAAGGTTAAATGACTGTCTCCTGTGAGGGCACTGTGACAGATTGTATAATGTGACATGAGGGCTTTTGTTATATTCATGAACTCTGTAAGTTATTTCAGTAGGTTTTACCCCATTAGTCACTCCTCACATTACCAAAACATTCTAATTTAATTGCCAGGCAGAGCTCTCTAACGTGGATAGCTTATTTTCTTATGTTACATACCCTTTACCTTTTTTTCCCCTGTCTCACTGAGTAGGCCTGGCTGGCCTGGAACTCACTGTAGACCAGGCCAGCCTTGAATTTGCAGCTGCCCTGTGTAGGATTGCAGGGCTATGCCAGCAGTCTCTAGCACAACTTTCACAGATGCCACCAAAATACAGGTTACCCCTCTTCTGGAGACTTTGGCCATTGTTTTTGTTCTTACAACTTCTAGTGTTCTGTTGTCTCCTTGGGGGATATTTTTGGTGCTGGGATCAAACTCCATGCCTTACCACTTCTAATCCCAAAGAATCATCTTCGTTCCAGAGAGTTCTTTTGTGAGTTTTGCCTTCATGTAAAACTGTTCTTCCTCTCCCAGTCTGCCTTCGTTTGTTACTTGAGCCCAAGTTTCAGCTTGTTTGCCTTTCTATGAAACATCCTTTTCCATTTTAGGAGTGGCCACAGTGTATGGTCATTGTTTGCTTATCTATTTCACATTGGAATTATTTCCACCAAGAAAATATGATGCCCCTCATAAAGACTGTGGTCATTGTCATTATATTCTAAGATCATCTGTAGACCATGCCTCCTGTGTTGATGCTAAAGAGTAGTTTTGTGTCCTTTTTGTTGTGTGCATCAGCACAGATGCATTGCTCTGCTGTGTCCTTCATATTCTTACTGCAGGGGTTCTTGTCGCCACCACTATTCTCAAAGGGTGTTTCAATTCAAATGAGTTGAATATTTAGTGAATTTCATTTAAATTTTTATTTTCATATTGGTGTTTTAAAACAATATACAGCTGGGCGGTGGTGGCGCATGCCTTTAATCCCAGCACTCGGGAGGCAGAGCCAGGCGGATCTCTGTGAGTTCGAGGCCAGCCTGGGCTACCAAGTGAGTCCCAGGAAAGGCACAAAGCTACACAGAAACCCTGTCTCCAAAAACCAAAAAAAAAAACCACTATACATTTCTCAATAGTAGAATGTTTGCCTAGCGTGCACAGGTCTTGGGATCAATCACCAGAACTGGGGGGGAAAGAAATGTGACAAATATGCATGAGAGATTATTCATCTCAAGGAATGTTAAAATGGTTTTTTTTTTTTTTTTTTTTTTAATAAAAAGCATAATTTAAGTGACAAGGTCATTTCATAGTCCCCCTCACCATCATTGTGCCAAGTGCTAATTTACAAATACTAATCTCTCCTTTTTTGACAGTGGTATTATTCAGCACGACTTGATTTTCTCCCTTCAACAAACAGAATGTGTCCTCAAACCAGTTGAATCTTCAGATATGAAAATGACTCAGCTGTTCACCAAAGTGGAATCAGAGGATACCAGCTGCCTTTTTGATAAGCTTAAGAAAGAACCCGATGCTCTGACTCTGCTGGCCCCAGCTGCTGGGGACACGATCATATCTCTGGATTTTGGCAGCGATGGTGGGTGCTTAGTCTCTCCGCCTCTCCCGCGGTGTCTGCTGCTTCCTGTCTCCGTGCAGCTACACTCTGCTCCATTTCTTGCCTTAAGTGTTTGCATATAGTCTTTCGAAAGTATTGTTTAATATGTTTGTTTCTGAAATTTGATAGCCTTCCTGCTTTGATTTTTGTGTTCTGCTGGGAACTGTAGTTAAGAGTATCCTGAAAGTTATTTCTTGATACCCTCTAATATCCTCCCTGCCACCCTGCTGCACCATTCAGTAGAGTAAAATTGCAGTAGGTGTAATTGGGTAAATGCTAAAGGATTAATGAAGCAGTCATACCATAAAGCAAACATGAAAATGAAAATGTTACTTCAAATTAGGCTAAGTTTTAGTGTATAAAAACGTTGGGGGTACACATCCTAGAAGTTGTCAATGGTGGACAAAAAAGATAACTCAGACTTAATGATCATAGTGTAATGTCTGTAAACTTTCCAGTTAAAGAAAACTGATCGAATCAAATCTTTTATAAAAAGTAGAAAATATCTGTGACTACTAAAATCCTGATGTTCTCTAGATTGATGAAATTTTTCCTCTGCAGACACAGAAACTGAAGACCAACAACTTGAAGATGTTCCATTATATAATGATGTAATGTTCCCCTCTAATAATGAAAAATTAACAAATATAAATCTGGCAATGTCTCCATTACCTGCCTCTGAAACGCCAAAGCCACTTCGAAGTAGTGCTGATCCTGCGCTGAATCAAGAAGTCGCATTGAAATTAGAGCCGAGTTCAGAGTCACTGGAACTTTCTTTTACCATGCCCCAGATTCCAGATCAGCCAGAAAGTCCTTCTGATGGGAGCACCAGACAAAGTTCACCTGAGGTAGGTACCATGATGGAAGAAAAGGCCAGATACTAATAGATCTCAAAAGCCAACAGAAATATCTAGGTTGCACTACCAGGGCTGAGAGTGTCACAAACAGCTGCTTCCAAATCCAGAACAATTCCTTTTCAGAGCTTTCTCCTATTAACATTGTGCTGGGAACAGGACAGCTGAGATCTGAACTTTGTAACCTGGTTAGTGAATCACAGATAAGTCTGTATTCTGCATTAAACTGTTAGGAATTAAAATGGGCAGCTGTAAGTTAAGCAATACAGTATTGTAAAACCTTTTGGAGAATATAGTCTTTGCTTTCATGGTTTGCCCAGCACAGAAGTGTTTGATTCATTTTGTCATTAATCTTACAAAAGTAAATCTATTGAAAAATGAGAAAAAGCAAAGTGTTATGCTTAGTATACCAAGCTACAGTATTCTTTATTGAAACTCTTGTCTATAACTCCTAACACAATAGAATAGACACTTAAGAGTCCAGTGAAAATGTCAACTAGTTAATTGGATAGTCAGGTACCATTGTAGGACTTCAGTTGTTTGGTGAATTTTATTCTTTAGAATAAACGAATTTTGTTTGTGGGGAGGGGATGTTGGTTGGTTGGTTGGTCTTGTTTTGTTTGAGACAGGGTCTTACTATGTAGCCCATTTTGGCCTGGAGCTCACTCTGTAGACCAGGCTGGCCTCAAACTTACAGAGGTTCTTCTGCCTCTGCCTCCCAAGTGCTGGGATTAGAGGTGTGCTCCTTCCACCACAGCCTACTAAACAAATTTTTCTATCATAATTTTTAGATAAAGCTTTTATAATGTCTATTGCCTGAAACTTCATACCAAGCAAACCTAGAGATTTCTTTAGGAAAAAGTAAACACTCCTAATTCCTTTCACAGCCTAACAGTCCCAGTGAATATTGTTTTGATGTGGACAGTGATATGGTCAATGTATTCAAGTTGGAACTGGTGGAAAAACTGTTTGCCGAAGATACAGAAGCAAAGAATCCATTTTCAACTCAGGTATGTTGCCTTGCTTATTTTTTATTTTATTAATTTCTAGTCTGAAGTGACTGGGTTTAACTTGTTTTTCTTTTACAAGATGTAGTCATATACAAACTCTTGTATTTATTGTTTGAAAGGACACCGATTTAGACTTGGAGATGCTGGCCCCTTATATCCCGATGGATGATGATTTCCAGTTGCGTTCCTTTGATCAGTTGTCACCATTAGAGAGCAGTTCCTCTAGCCCTCCAAGTGTCAGCACAGTTACAGTGTTCCAGCAGACCCAGCTAAAGAAACCCACCATTACTGCCGCTGCCGCCACACCTGCCACCACCACCACCACTGCCCCCACTGATGAAGTGAAAGCAGTGACGAAGGACACTCTGGAAGACATTAAAATACTGATTGCATCTCCACCTTCCACGCCTGTACCTCAAGAAACGACAGCTGCTCCAGCACCAGCATACAGTGCTCCTCACAGTCGGACAGCCTCACCAGACAGAGCAGGCAAGAGAGTCAGAGAACACACAGAGAAAGCTCATCCAAGGAGCCCGAACATATCTGTCACTTTGAGTCAAAGGTATTTATATGGAACATAGTTCTGTCATGTTCTAGTACATATGTGACGTTAAATGATTTCTAAACATACAGCCATCTTTCTGACATATGCTTTAAGGAACATAATAGAGTTCATACACTGTCTGAATTAAAACAAACACTCAAAAGCCCAAGTTACCTTATAACTTCTCTCACACAATCCTATCAGTTGTCCAAATATAGAAAGTCAGAAAGATGTCTTCCAACACCTCTAAAAATAAAGTCCAGCCATAAGTTATACATGTCAGGCATTTCTTTGTGTGTCATTCAGAATGAGAAATAACTTCTCCCTGCTTAGATCCTTCTATACCTGAAGAAAAGCCCTTCAGCTAATGGTTCTTTCCCATTCCAGACTCAGCCTGGTGGTGTTTAGTCCTCATTGGTAAATGTGGATATTTGCAGGCCTTCTTTTTAAAAGCTTGTATATAATTGCGAGTCTTAAACATAATATTATTTTTCATTACATATTTTTGTGTTATAATTATTATAAAGAAAATAAACTGGCTGGGCAGTGGTGGAGCACACCTTTAATCCCAGCACTCTGTGAGTTCGAGGCCAGCCTGGTCTACAGAGCGAGATCCAGGACAGGCACTAAAACTACACAGAGAAACCCTGTGTCGAAAAAAAAAAGAAAAGCAGCTTTGTTTAGATCTACCAAGAGTCCTAGAATGACTTACAATATTGTTTCTATGGAATGAATCAACGTTTGAGCAAATATTTAGAATTTCTGTATATAATATGTAATGGTATTTGGTGTGTTTTAAATTTGAGGCTGTACCTCCAGGAAAGTAGTTTTCACTAATTAGTGAATGGAAGAAAAACAATTGCTTCTGTTCTGTGCCTAGACAGAGCAAGCTGCCTCTGATAGCAGAAGAAAGGACTCCGCTGAAACTGGGTGGACCTTTGTTCCCCTTATCACCCCTTCACCTTAAGTGCTAGGACAGGCCTGCCATTTTTTTTTTTTTTGAGCTAGGAAAAAACTTGGGGCTTTAGATGAAGTCAGTATTTTCGGTTGGGTATAGTAATAATGCCTTAGTCCAGGCTCTCAGGCAGCTGAGTCAGGAGAATTACAAGCTTAAGACGAAGGCTGAATGTGGTGGTGTGCACACACACCAAATAAATGGATATAACAGAAGTGCAACCAAGATGATATTTACATGATAGAATGAATTATGTTTCATGAACATAATATACTTGCATAAAAATTTTAAACCAGCCGGGCGGTGATGGTGCACGCCTTTAATCCCAGCACTGTGAGACAGAGCCAGGTAGATCTCTATGAGTTTGAGGACAGCCTGGTCTACAGAGCGAGATCCAAGACAGGCATCAAAACTACACAGAGAAACCCTGTCTCGAAAAGCAAAAAAAAAAAAAAAAAAAAAAAAAAAAAAAAAAATTTAAGCCAGCTTGCCTATAACTACATGGTTTATAAATACTTTAAAATTAAGAGTTAGTCATGACTTAGCCATTTGGCTTTCTGTTGGAAAACCAAAACAAATACAACAAGCTTAATTGACTTCATAATACTTCCCTGTTGCCTAATAATTCAGATATATTGGTCAGTACTGAGGCCAAACCAGCAGAGTGCAAAGGTCACTGTAGAGGAGATAGGTATGTGAAGGCCCGTCATATACTTCATAGCTACAATTAATTAGCAGTGGAACTTAGAGCAAACTACCCAGCTGGCCTCAGTTTCTCATTTATAAAATGGTTACAAAGTACCTGTCATGTCCATCCTTGAGTGTTAGAATGAGGTTAAAATGAACATGAATTTTGTTTGGTGGTTGTTTTGTTTTTGAGGAAGATTCTCACTGTGTAGTCCAGGCTAGCCTTAAACTTAAAATGTAGCCAGACTGGATTCAAACAGGGATTATAGGTATGTAGCTCCATGTCCCGCTAAAACATTTATAAATTGAAAATACTGTACAGAAATGAATGTCATCTTATATTTCAGTAGTCCCCAAAATATGAGTCCACTGAGCAATGGTGGTCTTCTATAGAATGGTTTGTTTTTTCTTTCCAGAAATACTGTTCCTGAGGAAGACTTAAACCCAAAGATAATAGCTTTGCAGAATGCCCAGAGAAAGCGAAAAATGGAACAAGATGGCACCCTTTTCCAAGCAGCGGGAATTGTGAGTGTGAGTGGCGTGTTGTCTTCCAAATATATACTAAAGTTTTCTTTTCAAAAGCTATCTTCGGGCTTTTTTAAACTTACATTGAATAAATTCTGGTGTGAAAACCCCAAACCTGGCAGATAAATTCAGAGGAAGAAGTCAGGTTTGCCCATCACTCCGCCCTCACTTCATCACCACTCTCATTTTCTTCTCAGTAATTTGTTTGCCGTATTCCGGAAGCACTGGGGCTAGAGAGGTGGCTTGGTAGTCAAGAGTACTGACTGCTCCTCCAAAGAATCCAGGGTCAAAGTCCAGCACCCACGTGCTGGATCACCACCCTCTGCAACTCCAGTCCAGCAATCCAGTGCGCTCTTCTGACCTCTGCTGGCACCATACACATGTGCTGTCCAGACACACACAGGCAAAATAACCAGACACATAAAATAAAAATAAACCTAAAATGTTTGTTAAAGAAGGACTATCAGCTGGGCGATGGTGGTGCATGCCTGTAATCCCAGCTCTCAGGAGGCAGAGCAAGGCGAATCTCTGTGAGTTCGAGGCCAGCCTGGTCTACAGAGTAAGATCCAGGACAGGCTCCAAAGTTACACAGAGAAACCCTGTCTCCAAAAACCAAACCAAAACAAAAAGGACTATGTTTTAAGGACAGTTGAGGCTAGCTTATGGTCAGAACAGATTGACTGGAAAGTATTTAAAAATACATTAACAATAATGGGGAGGAAATAACTATCATACTGTTATAAGAATAAATTAAAATTACATTATTACAAGAAAAATTTAAGTTCTTGAGCATTGTTTAAGAAATCTGGCTTATTAGTTGCTATTAAATGTATATTGACTGCAAGGTTTTTTATTGTAAAAAATTTAACATACGAAATATTAATTCTTTTTTTAGGGAACATTATTGCAGCAGCCAGGTGACCGTGCTCCCACTACGTCACTTTCTTGGAAACGTGTGAAAGGATGCAAATCAAGTGAACAGAATGGAATGGAGCAAAAGACAATTATTTTAATACCCTCTGGTTAGTTTATTCTTTCTGTTCTTAACCAGCATAAAGAAAAATTTAAATATGATATTATTTTAGGACTTTTCCCCCAAGTGACAGTGGTTTTGGTTCCTTAGGAAGATTAAAAAGTAGCTGGGCGGTGGTGCACACCTTTAATCCCAGCACTCGGGAGGCAGAGGCAGGTGGATCTCTGTGAGTTTGAGACCAGCCTGGGCTACAGAGAGAGATCCAGGACAGGGACCAAAACTACACAGAGAAACCCTGTCTCAAGAAAAAGAAAAAGGAAAGAAAAGGAGGGGGGGGGGGAATAAAGTACAGTAGCGTGTTGTCTGCTGTTCGAAATTGAAATTCAGTGATTAATGAATTGCTTAAGCATTTCAGAACAGACTTTGTATAAACATCTAACAGCAGAAATAAACTTGATTATACTTACTTGTTTGCACAGCTAAGGGTTTGCCCTAGAGGCTAAAATTCCTTCCAGAAATGTGTTTTATTTTACCCAGTACCTACTACATATTAGGTGTTTAAGCAATTGAATGATACTTAGGTATCTTTTTGTTTTTCAGATTTAGCATGTAGACTGCTGGGGCAATCAATGGATCAGAGTGGATTACCACAGCTGACCAGTTATGATTGTGAAGTTAATGCTCCCATACAAGGCAGCAGAAACCTACTGCAGGGTGAAGAATTACTCAGAGCTTTGGATCAAGTTAACTGAGCTTTCAGAATCTCATTCCTTTTATTGTTTCTTTTTTGTTCAGTTATTGTTATTGTTGTTTGTTTGGGTTTTTTGTTTCTGTTGGTTATTTTTGGACACTGGTGGCTCAGCAGTCTATTTATATTTTCTATATCTAATTTTAGAAGCCTGGCTACAATACTGCACAAACTCAGATAGTTTAGTTTTGATCCCCTTTCTACTTAGTTTTCATTAATGCTCTTTTTACTGCGTTCTTTTAGTGCCAGATCACAGCACGTCACACTCCCTCAGTATTTCCACCATTGCATTGCAGTAGTGTCATTTAAAATGCACCTTTTTATTTATTTATTTTTGGTGAGGGAGTTTGTCCCTTATTGAATTATTTTTAATGAAATGCCAATATAATTTTTTAAGAAAGCAGTAAATCTTCATCATGATCATAGGCAGTTGAAAATTTTTTACTCAATTTTTTCATGTTTTACATGAAAATAATGCTTTGCCAGCAGTATATGGTAGCCACAATTGCACAGTATATTTTCTTAAAAATACCAGCAGTTACTCATGCAATATATTCTGCATTTATAAAACTAGTTTTTAAGAAGAAATTTTTTTTGGCCTATGAAATTGTTAAGCCTGGATCATGACACTGTTGATCTTATAATGATTCTTAAACTGTATGGTTTCTTTATATGGGTAAAGCCATTTACATGATATAGAGAGATATGCATATATCTGGAAGGTATGTGGCATTTATTTGGATAAAATTCTCAATTCAGAGAAATTATCTGATGTTTCTTTAGTTACTTTACCAGCTCAAAAGAAAACGGTTCCCTATGTAGTTGTGGAAGCTTATGCTAATACTGTGTAATTAATATTAAACATAAATGTTCTGCCCACCGTGTTGGTATAGAGACATTTGAGCATACAGTCAACAACAAAAAAATCATGCATCGTTAGTAAAATTGCCTAGTATGTTAATTTGTTCAAAATATGATGTTTGCTTTTATGCACTTTGTCGCTATTAACATCCTTTTTTCATATAGATTTCAATAATTGAGTGATTTTTTTTTTAGAAGCATTATTTTAGGAATATAGAGTTGTCATAGTAAACATCTTGTTTTTTCTATGTACATTGTATAAATTTTTCATTCCCTTGTTCTTTGTGGTTGGTTGGGTCTAACACTAACTGTACTGTTTTGTTACATCAAATAAACATCTTTTGTGGACCAGGCCCCCTTGGGTCAGCTTTTATGTTTAAATAACATTTGTTTCAACATTTCCAGCTCATAAAATGATTTCTCACAAATTTAAGTTCTTTATAAAAATTACACTGTACATTTCTGCATTCATTATTGTCATTATCTAATGTATGATGTGTTCCCAAATGTCATGTTAAATAATGACAAATCATAATAATGCACCTTAAAGAACTTTTTTAGAAATTTGCCATTATAAATTTATCAGTCTATTAAAATATAAAACACAAAACTTCAGCATTTTCAGTATGAATGGAATAAGTGAAGCAAATCATGAAACATCATAATCATATATTGTTGTAAGAGCTCCAGGTTCCTCCTAATTTCTAATCTGTTTCCATTAGCAGATAAATAAAGCTAGAGCTGAAATAAGACAGTTCCCTAAGCTCCAAGGGTACTTAGGTGGCAGGTCAAAGAATCCCATGTCCATCCTATGTCTTAGAACATTATCTTGGTTGATTTGGTTTTAATGAGATGGGTACATGACACATTAATATGCAGATGTGGTATCATACATTACCTGGTGTTTCTTTACTTTGCCAGGTCAAAAGAAAACAGTATCCTGTAATTGTGAATTATAGAAACTTCCAAATAAACACCAAATATCTTCCAGTTATATGCATATCTTTCTATATCATGTGTTTCTTTTAGTATTCTAAAAACATTTTTAAACAGCTTTATTCTTTTTCTCTGTTTTTCTCTTATAATATGGCTGTTCTGTTTTCACATTCTAATTTTTAAAAAAGTCAGAAAGTCAGTGAAGATCTAAACATAAAAAATGGAATCTGAGACTGCTAGTGAACTCCTGTAATCTCAGCACTTAGGAAGCTGAGGCAGGAGAATCAGGAATTCCAGCCAGCCTTGACTACATAGTGAGTTCTAGGCCAGTGTGGGCTATATGAGAATGTCTGTCAAAAACAAACAAACAACCCAAAACCTAGGGAAGGAGATCACTGAATCCCCACACCGGAGGTAACAGTCTTTTAGAACCATCTCTGTGGTGCTGAGGGTCAAACCTGGAGCCTCACACGCATACCAAGCAAACAGGATACCACAGCACCAAGCAAGCCCAGAAACATCCTCACAGACCAATTACATAACCAGTGGAGAGCCTTAGTATAAATCCTAAACAAAGCGAAGTCTTAGGGGGCTGTTTTTAATCTTAGGATGAACCTGTGATTACAAATAACAGTTTTGAACAGTACAGTAATACTAATCCAAAGTTGGGGGCACCCCGGATACCATGAGCCAACGTACTTCCACACTTAATTACAGACAGCAATAGAGGTGACATTTTAGAATACAGTGGTTGCTTACTATTCCTCATTCACAAAAATTTTAAAATACATTTAATAAATTAGCTTCAGTTGAAAACTTGAAGTTATGTACAGTTTTCAAATATTTGTAGATTTTTGTCAATATATACTAGAAGTCTGAGGAAATGACTTGTGAGCAGTGGTTCAGAAGGGAACTGTAAGGAAAAGTACCTACATGTGGTTTCTCAGAAATCACCTGGAGTTCCTAGATTCCAGATACAGTCAGATGATCCTTCCCAGCATTGTCCACCATCTTGGATTTCTTTACAGTGCCTTTAGAACCCTGCTCTGGTATCCCGAGCATTTCTCTCCCTTCAAGGACACCCCTGCTACCCTGTTCTCAGGCGTCGCTATGAATACATGACTGGTATTACTTGCCCCTGACAAAAGGATAGCAAAGGGAATTACCATATTTTGTTCACTTGATCAGTGCCTCTGTTAGGCCTGGAACTGAACATGGTTACCCATCACCATAGCTGACTGTTGCTAAAGTGCTTTGCACTGCCTCTAAATGACCCTAATGTCTGTTAAGTACCACACGCTAAGACTTAATGCTCGCATTCTGCACGTTTTAATTCACCACCTCTATGAATTCATGCTTGTATCTCGTTTTGTACATTCTAGATGCTGGCCATCAGTGACTCCGGAGCCTATGGTCCTAACGACCAGTCCACAGAACATACCCGATTCCCCATTACCGAATGTTCAAAAAATAGCACAAAGGCAGACACAGTCTAGAGTAGAAAATGGAGGGCTGGCTGTCACCTTGAGAAGTGAGGTGGCATGTCGGAAGAGGAATGGCAAGACACAGATGAACAACGTGTTTTTAAAGCTATCTACTGGGTTTGAGTTTGAACCAAAACTTAGGTGCTCTCACTACAGAGGCATTGAAGGAACTAGAGGTGTGACAAAGTACTTGACATATAAAAGGCTTATAGAAAGATGCATGTGGCTTTCTCAGAGCTGTTGGAATTAACGGCATAACAGACGTGGTTAAAAACCTCAAAATTGCCATTCCCAATCTTAACTTCCTCCTCCAAGCTTCGATAAGAGGTTTGAGAAGTTCAAAGTTCTAAGGCAGAAATGTCAAGCGAGAGTTGGAGGCGGGTATCGAAACGGTCGGTGAGGAGGGCCTTTCTTACTTTAAAGTTTAATAAAACCTCAAACATACTGCTGGCTGGAATCAACAAAAAGGTAAAAGGAAAAAACCCTCTTGCGGTGTTTCAAGTCTGCTCTGACCACTTTGCTCTTATTTCTTCCCCTTACGTAGCCTTGAACCTGTTCTCCGGTTAGAGCAATCTGTAGACCGTGATCCTGTATAGTGCCCTGTCATATAAAAGCGACACCTTACCACACCCGCTCCTCTAAACGCCACCTGGAGCTTTGTGTTCACACCCTTCAGGGGTTTGGGAATCGTTTTTATTCTTACCTGCCATGGGTGATTTTTATCCAAGACGCGGCTCAGACACCCGATCTCCACTTACTATGTAATTTCCTTTATTCCGTCTTGGCTGCCTTCCGGAACGCAGAGAAAGGCAGGTGCCTGAGAGCGGCGTAGCCCGACCCTGGCGAGCGAGCGAGCCGGCAGAGAGAGCCTGGCACTCCTGCTCCGGGCAAGCGAGCGAGCACGGTGCTACCTGCTGCGGATGCAAACGCCGCGCCCTCCGCCCGCTGGCCCCGCCCCGGTACGTGCCTGGGCTCAGCGCCCGCTGCAGCCGGCCGGTGTGCGGGGCGCCGACCGCCTGCGGCTGCCGCCTACGTGTGCGAGTGCATGTGCGAGGTTGGCGGGGGCGGCCGCGCCTCCGTCCCCACGCAGCCTGCGGGGACCGAGTTCCCAGTGCACTTTCCGATGGGGCCTGGGCTGTCCCTATCAAATGCTTTCCGCTGTCAGCTGTTCTTTGTGGGACAGAAATTCCCGAGGTCTCCGAACATGTTGGATCATCAAAGTTTTAAATGAGTCTTTATCTAATCTAGTCAAGAACAACAAGGAATTCCAGCAAGAGCAGCGGGGATGGGGGGTGGGGGGTTGGGGGGAGGGATATGTCTGGAATCTCAACCCTCCAGAGGCTGAGTCAGGAGGATTCCTCGAGTTCAAGGCCAGCCTGGGCTACCGAGGGAGATGGTGTCTCACTAAATAAAGAATAAGTATATAAATAGAGTTGCTCAAACGGCCCTTCCCCTTTAAAAAGCTTATTTTGAATAAATCGCCTTGGGATGTCTGATTAAATATATGAAAACTCTAGCTGCCCCAGGTGGTTAGTTTTGTTTGGTTGAATTTTTTAATTTGGTATGGGATCCCCACCCACCCACCCGCCCACCCCCGTTTTGTTGTATGCTGACTGAGAATCGTTAGGAGAAGATAATCTTGTTGGAAGGACGGAGATGAGTTTACAGAATATGGAAGCGCTTGGGGCCTTACATTTAATCTCTTGTAATCTTAGCGTGACTGTTGTGGCTTGCAGTGAAGTACAAAGCCGAGATGTGCCGGGGAAAAACGGAATCCTGCTCTGCACATCCATTGCTCCCGATGATCTGCAGTTTTCCCCTTGAGGACTGTTTGTATGTCTTCATCGGAAGTGAGGGTCCATTTTTTAAATCAGTGGTTGAGGTGTTATAAATACTTTCTGCTAATGAAAACTAATCTGTAGCATGTGTTTAAGAACATAAATAGGTGCCATTTAAAGAGAGCCTTTTGGTCTCTGTGGATGTTTAAATCATAAAGCAGCAATTGTCTACTGAAATATGGCAAAGTCATGATTTTTTTAAAGGCGAGTATATATATAATGTATATGTATTTTGTTCATATATATGGATTTTATATATATCCTAACAAGAAGGCTTGGATTCTGTGAAGTCAAATTTATTTTTAAAAGTCTTGGAATTAATCAAACTCACTTGTGCTGCTTTATACAGAGGGACTTTCCAAATGCTTTTTTTTTTCTTCTAATGGCTTTACAAACGTATTGTATACAACAGTACGACAAACTCTTTCACATAAACTACATTGTGTGGTGACCCGTGTGAGCTGGCCTGGCTCCTAATCTGCTCCAGGACCTTTAAAGTGAAACCTAATCAGTCCCTCACACAGAGAAACCCTGTCTCGAAAAACAAAAAAAAATCAAAAAACAAAACAAAACAAAAAAACAGAAAAGAAAATACCTATTGGCTCAACTAGTTGAAGGTACCTCATCCAGGGAATTAAGCACCTCTTGACGGCAGGCACCAGTTTGAGATGATGTTCTTGTACAACTATCAGTGAATGAAATGCATTCCCCGAGAAAAGCTAGACAGCAGTGTTGTCCTCCCCACTTCCTTCCTGTGACTGGACTCCCTCACAGCATGGACTGGTGGGCACTCTGCAAAATGCCTGTCACCTGGGCAGACGTCTTCATCACGCCTCTTTAACAACCCCCCCCCCATGTCTCTCTCAAATCTTCCATGATAATTTTTAGATGTTGCAAGCTCCCCTCCCCCACCCCTCCAGCTCTGAATTTCTGGTTGTTTTAACAATCCTTCCGCTTGGAATGCACAAGGGGCAACACGGGATTGGAGGAGAAGGAGGGTTTCTTATGTAATGAGGGAACCAGAGAGGAGTCCAGTCACAGGAAGGAAGTGGGGAGGACAACACTGCTGTCTAGCTTTTCTCGGGGAATGCATTTCATTCACTGATAGTTGTACAAGAACATCATCTCAAACTGGTGCCTGCCGTCAAGAGGTGCTTAATTCCCTGGATGAGGTACCTTCAACTAGTTGAGCCAATAGGTATTTTCTTTTCTGTTTTTTTGTTTTGTTTTGTTTTTTGATTTTTTTTGTTTTTCGAGACAGGGTTTCTCTGTGTAGTTTTTGCTGCTTGTCCTGGATCTCGCTCTGTAGACCAGGCTGGCCTCGAACTCAGAGAGATCCGCCTGGCTCTGCCTCCCGTGTGCTGGGATTAAAGGCGTGTGCCACCACTGCCCAGCTCTTTTTTTTTTTAAGGATTTTTATGTGTTTTAAGTGTTTTGCTTCTGTGTGTGTGTGTGTGTGTGTGTGTGTGTGTGTGTGTGTGTGTGCTGTGTGCATGCCTGGAACTGGAGTAAAGAACAGTTGTAAGCCCTCAGGTAGGTGCTGGGACCCAAACACAGGTCCTCTCTCTGAAAGAGCAGTGAGTGCAGTTTTATTCTAAGCTATCTCAACAGTCCCTAGCAAATACAGTTAAAGCCTAAACAGAGGTTAGATTAGTCATTTAGGAAGTCCCAAATCACTGTCAACTAACTGCCTTTTCCATGAGCTATTGTCTTAGTAATCTAATCAGTAATCAGTATTACCAGTCCAGACGGTTCTCATCTGCTAAAATTGGAACATAGCTTGGTCCTTGCACAAGGATGGCATGCAAATTTATGAAACATTTCACACACACACACACACACACACACACACACAGAGAGAACAAACATGATCAAAATATATTGTATGAAAATTTTTTAAATGAAAATAAATAAACAGTGGGCAGTGATGGTGAACACCTTTAATCTTAGCACTTGGGAGGCAAAGGCAGGTGAATATCTGAGTTTTGAGGCCAGCCAGGTCTACAGAGGGAGTTCTAAGACAGTCAGGGCCACCCAGAGAAACTCTGTCTCAAAAAAAATTAAAATAAAGTAAATAAACTTTTTTTTTCTTTTTTTTTTTTTTTGAGACAGGGTTTCTCTGTATAGTTTTGGTGCTTGTCCTGGATCTCGCTCTGTAGACCAGGCTGGCCTGGAACTCATGGAGGTCTGCCTGGGATTAAAGGCGTGTGCCACCACTTCCCGTATAAATAAAAATTTTAAAGCAATCATTTGAAGTTTCTTGAAGTCCCTCAAAGGGAATACAGTAAATACAGAAATAGTTATTCAAGAAAATCTGCCAGCCCTTAGCTAACAACAGCCTCAACATTTCTTGAGTCATGGCATGTTACTCATCTCCACAACTTAGCACAACTGAGATCCACTCCTGTAAGCAGCGTCAAGAGTTGGGCACTCCCTTCATCTCCAGATCCCAGTAAAGGATTAGATATTTCTCTGGGAGGGGTAGGCCCTCAACACAACTCATCACCTTGATCTTATGTTTCGAAGATGCAAAGGGAGATGCTATAAATGTCTATTCACTGTAGAGAGGACACTGACCACCAGCGACATAACCTAGAAACAATTCCACCCAAATCTAGTTTTGAGACCCGGGAAGTTTATTGGGTTCACTTACAGGAACATGAATAACTCAAAGGCAGCTGTATCACCAAAGCCACGCCCCCAGCATGGGTTATATCTCAAGAAAGCTGCATCCTCAGAGCTCCCTGCCCGACTTTCAGTCAGCTCCACAGAAGAGAGTCTCTTCTCTCCCTGTGCCAGCAATGGCTTTGTTGCTTATTTACCCCTGTGGAGGAGCCTGGGAATCATGTGACTTCCTGAGACTCACATGTTTAGTGAGACTGTTGTTTCTTTAGCTTCCTGGGGCTCAGGCCCCACCCCCTTTCTTTTGGGGCATATTTCAATTTGAAGGAAATACCTATACAATGAGGAACTAAATTCGAAGTAAGTGTGCCTTGGAGGTTGGAGAAATTAGCTATTCCTCATTTACCTTTATCCCAGATGGCACATCAGGCCAGGAGTTCACTGACATGATAAGCAAGCTTAGAATAACAGAACCATGGTCCCCTCTCAGAGTCTACCCATAAAACAAAGGAGTCACTCTGGGAGAAGGCTGCTGCCTCTATCCCCAGCTCTGAAGTAGTGGCTCAGAGATTCTGCCCAGGAAGAAGCATCCATAAGAACAGAATGCTGACATTGTCTCTGTAGGAACTAACTTTGTCTGGAACAGAATATGGGTGAAAACTAAAGGTGTTATTGCAAACAGTGAATGCTTGGGGGTTGGTAACCAGGAAGAGGAGACTGGTAGCTCTCTAAAAGCAACAGGGTATCCAGCAGGCAAGCTAGTTTACCAGAGAGCCAGGGAAGAGCCAGCTATTGACCGCCCCAGGGTCAGAAAATACATCAAGACTAAATTAAAAAACAAAAAACAAAAACCTCTCTCCACAAACTTCCTAAATTCAAGTGGTTTAGACTACGGATCACTTTATGCTCCAGCATGTAATTAGCTACCAGTTAGTGGAGGCTAACATCTGATTGTGATACCATAGGAGGGCAGACCAGGAAAAGAGATAAAGAGCACAGAAAAGCACTGTTAACCCAGAGTGATTCTGTGCACCACCAAGGTAACAATCTCTGAAGACCAGCACCTCAGGGTTCCTGCAGGTATCATACAGGGAAGTGAACCCCTCAAAGAGATAAGAATGAAAATGCAGTACAGATTGACTTTGTCAACCTGGATCAGACTTCACTGTCAGCATATACTGTGTTTTCACAGTGCCATTCGGAAAGGGTTTCCAGGCAACAATCAGTCCAGTTCCAGGTGCACAATATAGCTAAAGGTGTGACTACATAGAGAATCTTTTACAAAGTCCATGTGGCCATGAGAGTGGGTTCTATAGCTAAGAGGCCTAGTGGGGTCTCTGACCATTAACATAGAGGTCAGCAGACCATAAAGTACATGCCACATTTCCCCCAAGGAGGGATAATGGTCTAGGGAGGGAAGAGTCTGGAATAACCATTCTGGGGAATTAGGGGGAACTCTGCCTCCACAGATAGCAAAAAGGTCACCAGGTCGTTCACAACCTCCACTCTCAGCTTTCTGGATGGAATGCAGGCATTTGATTTGCATCTCCTCCATTGAGAAAGACACCCCTGCATGATTAACACTCCTGGTTTGTTGGGGAATATTATTTTAAGGTGGTGCTACTTTTGCTTATGTTGCATTTGTTTAACTCTGTGAAGCTGTGTTACTGTGCCTGTCTAAAACACCTGATGGTTTAGTAAAGAACTGAACAGCCAATAGCAAGGTAGAAGAAAGGATAGGCAGGGCTGGCAGGCAGAGAGAATATATAGAGGGAGAAATCTGGGAGGAGGAGAAGAAGAAGTAGTCAGAGAAGGAGGAGGACATCAGGGGCCAGCCACCCAGCTACACAGCAAGCCATGGAGTGAGAGTAAGGTTTACAGAAGTAAGAGAACGATGGGAGAAGCTCAGAGGTGAAAGGTAGAAGGGAAATTTTAAAGTTAAGAAAGGTGGCTAGAAACAAGCCAAGCTAAGACTGGGCATTCATAATTAAGAATAAGCCTCCATGTGTGATTTATTTGGGAGCTGGTTGGTGGGCCCCTCAAAAGAATAAAAACCAACAACAACACTGGTTATCTTAGTGCCTCTCTGTGAGCACAAGGACCTCTGTGTCCCCAACAGTCAGACATGTTTGTGTTTTCCCACAATGTCAGAATTTATTGAGTCAAAAGAGATTCATGAGCTACATTAGTTTTGTTGCCTGAAATTTGGAAAATTACCCATTTCTCTTGATAGATGACCACTAGCAAACACAGGTTATTTTATTCTAATGTTTGCTAATATTAACTCTTGGGGCACACATTCCTCTCTGTAGACAGAAGTTTCTCTCCCACCAGCCTGTTCCCATAACTAGCTCTTACACTTAAATTAACCCATAATACTTATCCATGTTTAGCTATGTGGTTTATCTCAGTGCCATATTCTCATCTGGCTTCCTCTTCATCTGGCTGACCACTCCTGACTCCACCCTTCTTCTTCCAGCATTCTTTGTTTGGCTTTCCCACCTAACTTTCTGCCTAGCTACCAGCCTGTTAGCTTTTTATTAACCAATGAGAGTAATATATATTTATAGTGTACAAAAAGATTGTGCCACAGCAACCCCCAACTCTCTCTCTCTCTCTCTCTCTCTCTCTCTCTCTCTCTCTCTCTCTCCCATCCCCGTGTGTGTGTGTGTGTGTGTGTGTGTGTGTGTGTGTGTGTGTGTATGTAATGGTAGTAGTGGTGGTGGTAGCAGTAGTAGATGACTAGCTACAAAAGGGTTAAAGAGGCCACAGCAGAGTTCAAAGAGACCTACTACATAGAGGCAGGGGCAGAAGGCTGATAGGCAGAGTCTATGTGCGAGTAGAGGAGGATTCTAGGGCAACAAGTCTGAGCTGAATCTCAGGGGAGTTGAGTTGTTGAAGCAAGGAAGCCATAGAGTGCAGAACCAATGGACCATTCAAGTAGGCTATGTCAGCAGTGATGACTGAGCTGAGTTGAAGCCCCTGGAACAGGAGTCCTTGTCAGTCCCCTGATGAACACAGTGGTGGTCACAGGCCACAAGAATATGAAACAGAGGAGTCCAGCTGTATATAATAAGCTATACCTTGATTGACCAAGGAGTCCTTCAAGAGGAAGCCATTTATCAAGGAATAATTGGTGTTATTCAGCTTTTTAATATTCAGCTGTTTCTTGCTATGAATTTCTTGTGCTCATAATTCCCCAAGAATGGTGTGTGTGAACCTCCTCGGGCATATACACTCAAAGTACTTGGATAAGGTCATGTACACAGGGCCTTTTGCCTCTGGGCTCCCTGCTCCCTTTTTAGCATTTGAATTGGGTATCTGCCTTTTGCAAATATCCCCTTTAGCTACATCCAAAGACAGGGCCAGCTCCAAACAAAGCATCCAAGGCCCCTGAACTAAGGTAAAACATCCTTTTGGAGACAGCCTGGGTCCTAGGCCAAGTGCCTGGCTCCTAGGTACATAACTTTGCTTCCTGTGGAAATCAAGTTCAGATCTCCCTTTTTTTCACTGCCCTAGAGCAACTTCTTAGAACAAAGAGTTTTCTCACCAGGCTCCTTTTGTGGGAAGATGGGAGAGCACAGGAAGGGATGCTTAAAACTGCCTGATTGAAGCTCTGAGGATGGGGGGTGTGGTCAGGTGAAGAGAGCCAGCTGTAGCCTTAAAGACCTTGGCTGGGGTAGCTCCCCTTCCAAGTGTACTAGAGGGGTGCCAGACACTCAACGGTCACTTCCTCAGCCCCAGGGAAATGTTTACACTGACCAAAAGGGGAACTCACCTAATTGCCATTGTTGGTTGGAATGCTGAGCAACTGGTGAGCTCGAAGTATGGCCTGTTGCAGATGGACTGGAGAAAAGGGATAGAGTCTTAATGTGGCTCAGACCACAAAGGAAGAGCACAGACACCAAGAGAGTCTATCCAGGGTTTTGGCACCAACAATGTAAGTAAATTTGTTGCAACTCTGTGGGTTTGGTCCCAGGTTTTGGCACCAAAATGTGAGTTTTGCAACTCTGGGGCAAGGTATCCTGACTACCTGGGGAGTCAGGCAACACCTTGAGCTGCTTAGGACAGCTCTGATGGCTGGAGCTGCAAAGAGACAGCTCAACCCTGGAAGGGAAGTTTTTCTGACTGCTTGGGACAATCAGGACTGGAACTACTTCAGCAGGGAAGGGAATCCTGACTGTTCAGGAGAGTCTGGCTATACCTGATGTGATGGGGGATGGTCTCCCTGCAGGATAGACAATCCTGCTCCTCTCCTGGAGAGCTGCTATAGCTGGGCTTTGCTCAGCCCCCACTTAAGGGGGATACCTAGCAGAGCTCTGCTTCTCCAGCCTAAGATGTTGCTTCTTTTGCTTCACTCTGCAAAAGGGGAAACCCCTACAGAAATGTAGAAATCTCCTACAGCTCTGGAGAAAAGTGTTACTTTTTCAGCTCTCTCTTGCTCTGTCTACTGAGGGACATCTCAGCAAGGATCTTCTCTAGCCAGTGAATGAAGATCTTCACACCCAAAACTCTTTTGAGAAAGAGATTTATTTGGGAAGGAGGAGTCCAGGAGAGTAGCTGCCTCTACCAGGGTGGAGAGAACAGCCCTTTTTTTAACTGACCAGGCAGGGCAGTTTATATAGGATTTCTTGGGGGTGGAGTCAACCAGGGGTTGACTTGGGGCCCAGGGTTCTACTGTCCTGCTCTGTGATTGGTTGGTTTCACAAGTCAGTTAGCCAGGGGCAGAGATGGCTCTGATTTGAGCCAAACTGCGTTTCTTTTGCTGGCCTTATCTGAGCCATCTTTCCCTAGTTCTGGGCTCTAGGGTCAGGGTGGGTTTCTTTCGCCAGCCCCCTTTCCTTACAACTTTTTCTTCAAATGAGCTAAGCTGTTTGGGGTGAAGTATATTTGATAATTGTCAAAACTTTTACTTGTACCTGTCTTAAGTGGAAACTCACTGAGACACTCCCTTTCTGGCTTAGCTGTTTTGAACACTTGAACCTTCATGGACATCTTGAGGAAACCACACCCCAGCTTTGAGCATCTCTGCAACCCCAGCTGCCTGCACCTCCACTTCTGCCTCAGTCCTGATTGCGCTAGCCAGCCTGCACCTCCTTTGGAAGCCTTCCCCAGGACAAGGCAAGCCTTGGGGAATCCTCCAAGCCTAGTCAGCTTGTGCTATTCTTTCTTAGACCAGAAGGGAAAGAGTTTGCCTCTGCACCTCAAGAAAAAGCTGTGTTGGGTGCAATGTGAGGCTTGTGCATGGTCATTATGTAAGGCTTTTTTCTTTCTTTTTTAAGTTTTCTTAATTCTATTTTATTTATTTCTCTGCCTTTGTCTCTGTTTCTATCTCTGTCTCTTTCTCTCTGCACATTTGCCATGGTGTATATGCAGATTGTTAGGGTCTGCAGAACACCCCACAAAACATAGACCACCACTCACACTATGGAATCAGCCAGAACATTGTTTATTCCAGCATGCAGAGGTCTGCCAGCCAGACAACAAAATGACTACAACCCCCTCCCCCGTTGTGTGTATGAGGGAAATGAGGTCATCCTGAACCTGATTGACCGGGGCTCCTCTTCCCGCTTTAACAAGGTACAGAAACTGAAACTGAAACCTAACAGGGTACAGAGACCAAAACTGAAACTAAAAGGAGTTTTAGTGGAGGCTGGGGCCAGGAGAAGCCTAGCCATGGTGTAGCAGTGGTCCCTCACAGATGTCAGAGGACACTTAGGAAAGCTGGTTTTCTTTTTCCATCATGTAGGTTCTAGGGACTGAACTCAGGTCATCAGTTTTAGCTGGAGGTGCCTTTTCTCACAGGCTCCTATGTAAGACTCCGGATTGATATTTAAACAAGGCTGTGATTGGTGGAACCGAAAGCTTTGCTGCTATGGATGCAAGTTCGAGTCCTGCCCTTTTACGTTCCATCCACACTCGTCCGGCTCTATAACGAGGCTACTCTCTACACTTAAAAATATTTTTTAAAAATATCACATTTATATCTTTTGTGTGTATGCAGATATGCACATGCAACAGTAAATATGTGAAGGTCAGAGGACAATTTTTAAGGGTCCATTCTCTCCTTCCTCCAACTGGGTGCTGGGGATTGAACTCAGGTGGCCAGGCGTGGCCTAAAGTGTTCAGGCTTGTTGGTAAGCGCCTTTACCTGCAGAGCCATCTCATTCTGTCTCCCTAGCTCTCCATCTCTACTCTTTGGTTCAATGAGGAGGTCTGCTCCTCTTTATTGCTCCCAGGAGTTGTAGCACGAGGCCCTGTGGTGTGTCACTGTGGTGATAGCAGCAGTGACAACAGCAGCCACATTAAATGGGGACTAAATTGACCCAGAGAACAATCAGGGGGAAGAAACTGTGGTGAGCAGAAGCCGCTGAAATAGTGAGAGAAGGTGGCCAAGACCATAGAAGGTGAAAGGTTATGAAGAGCAAAGGTGACAGACTGCAGGCCTTGGTTACGGCAAGAGTTCTAGAGACCTTCTGAACCTTAAGAGTGGAAGACACAGCCTCAAAGAGCTGCAAGGACCTACTATTGGGGACTGAGGGCTCCAATGCCCGGGACTGACAGTTGTAACAACAGCCATTGTTAGGGACCGAGAGTGTCAACTCCCAAGACACAAAGGCTGCAGGCTTACCTGACACCGACTGCTGCTAATGTGAATGGCTGCAGGAAGGTGGGGGTATGTTAGCAGTGGTGAGCCAGAGTCACTTAAGCAAGGCCCACAGCAATAAATAACCCTCTAAGGACCTGGAACTATACATCTCTGGCTTCTGAGGCTCAGAGCCATAATAACGACTGAGCCAACTTCAGTTCCGGAACCTAGTGTCCTCATGAGTTATAGAGACAAGTTTCTGAAGCTCTTGGACCAGTCCATAAACCTCTGGTACTCAAGGGCCTGGAGTGCCAAATCCTACTCATGACTTCCACCCGAAAGGACCCAAGCTAGCTGATTGGTAACAAATTTTGTCAAATATTTTGTCACAGTGATGAAAGGCTGAGAAAGACTGGCTAGCAGTGAAATAAGAGATTCAGAACATTGTGTATTGTTGTTGGGAGGTATCCACCAGAGAAGACCACTCAGACACAGGCTCAAGCCAATAGACAAGTCTTTATTAACTGCTCAACAACTACACCGGGTGCTCACAGCCTTTCTCAGGGTGAGCTTTTAAGCACAAAAAAACAAAAACAAAACAAAACAAAACCAAAACAAACACAAACAAACAAACAAAAAAACATCCTGGGTACACACACACAGGCAGACCGATTTCCATCATGATATGATGCATACAGTGTAGGCCCTTACTAGTGAAAGGACCAAGCAGATGCCATAACAGGCTGCTCAGTCTTCTCTCAGAGATCAGGCCTCAATTTCAGTTTCCTGAGACTTGAGCAAGCAGTCTCTGGGAGGGCCATGAACAAAAGACATAGTCCTTGCAGTAGCTCCCTTTCTGCACATACTCTGACTGCTCAAAGTTCAGCCAGATGTTTACTGTCTGGGGCCCCTCACCAACTTAGAGTTATGTGCATGATGTGCTAGGCCAGCCAGCCCCCATGGCAGCTCAAGGACAGAGCCTGGACCACTGAGCCAGCCCCCACAGTCAGTACGTGCTTGGCCAGCCAGCCCCATGGTAGCTCAAGGACAAAGCCTAGGACTTGTGCTGGACTGCCCCCAAAGTGATAATTGTAACCACCAACCAGTAAATTCAAAGGTTACATACCCTCACCCAATTAAAAGAGAACAGAGATAAAGATAAACCAATCCGAGTTGCACCTGTGCAAAACTCCCCCAACCCCCCTGAAGGGCTTGTGGTTTTTGCCTTTAAAAAGCTAGCCGCACAAAGAAAGAGCAACTCCTCCCTGCCTCACTGTATTGGGTGTAGGAATGAGTTCCCTGTCTAGACTTGTATCTACAATAAACCTTGCTGTTGCATTCTGGACATCCAAGGTCTTCGGTGGTCTCTTTGGGGTCATGATCTGGGCATAACACTAGAACTTGCTTGCATTGGTAAGCGTATTTTGGAAACAAAATGCCTGAGATAATGAATTTAAAAAGAGAGAATATAGGAGGATGGAAAGGTTAAAGTGGGAATGTGGGCAGGAAGATGAGGAGAGGGGCAATCAAAATCAGGTGTATATGAAAAATGCAAAACAAACAAACAAAAAAACCCACAAAGAATGTTTTAAAGGAGGTGGTATGTTAGCCCAGTTTGATCTTCCCACAATATATACAAATACCAAAATATCATATTATACCCCAGAATATATAGAATTATTGTCAATTAAAGCTAAAATTTGCCAGGCATGGTAGTGAACACATGCAATCCTGGCACGAGGGAGGCTGAGGCAGGAAGATTACAGGTTCTATCTCTCTTGAAATGGATAAATGAATGAACGTGTGAATGAATAAATAAGTAATGCTCATTTAAAAAGAAAAGAAACCTGGACCAGCAAGATCCAGTCAAACTTAGTCAAACTCTTATAGTGGAAAACCCAAGACTTGAGTGAAGAGTCCCAGAAGTCATGTATGAAAGGAGAAAACCGACTGTATGAAATTGTTCTCTAGTCTCCACATACATGTCATGGCCCACACATCCCTAATAATGTCAAAAGAAAAAGTGGTGGTGTACACCTTTAATCTCGAGGCAGAGGCAGGCAGATCTCTGTGAGTTCGAGGCCAGCCTGGGCTACAGAGTGAATTCCAGGAAAGGCACCAAAACTACACAGAGAAACCCCATCTCAAAAACAAACAAACAAAAAAGAAAAAAGAAAAACAAACAACAACAACCACCCCCCCTAAGAGTCCCATCAGCTGAGTCCTTCCAAGGCAATAGGGCCAACTAACAAGCAACTGAAACCTCCCACCTATGGGCCCAAATAAATATTTTATCTTTTTTATTATCTCAGATATTTTTGTCACATGATATAAAAGTTGACTAATATACTCCAAGTTGAAACTGGTTTTTTTTTGTTGTTGTTTTGGTTTTTGTTTGTTTGTTTGTTTGTTTGTTTTTGGAGATAGGGTTTCTTTTCTCTGTGTAGCGTAGGCGCCTATCCTGGAACTCACTCTGTAGCCCAGGCTGGCCTCAAACTCACAGAGATCTGTCTGCCTCTTCCTCCCAAGTGCTGGGATTTAAGGCGTGCGCCATCACGCCCAGCTGAGACTGTATTTAAGATACATGAGTATGCTTTAAAGTTGACCTAAAAATTCAAATTGGATTGGGTCTTCAGTATTTTACCCCTACAAAGTAGGTGGAGACATGTATGAAAGTGATTGTAGTTGTATTGTTTATCATAGCAAAATCTGGAATATAAATAAATTTCAAGAGGGAAGAGTGGACAATTTGTGTATTAATTCAACAAAGTATTAGTATTAATTCAACAAAATATTAGGCAGCAGAGAAAATGAGGAACTATAGCTATGAGTAATAGCATGAATGCATTTTGAAATGTTAAGTTTAAAGATAACTTGAAGAGGGCTGGAGAGATGGCTCAGAGGTTAAGAGCACTGACTGCTCTTCCAAAGGTCCTGAGTTCAATTCCCAGCAACCACATGGTGGCTCACAACCATCCACAATCAGATCTGGCGCCCTCTTCTGTGTACATAATAAATAAATAAATCTTAAAAAAAAAAAAGATAACTTGAAGAAAATGAATTGTAGATTGCAATTCCATTTTCATAAAATTCAAAGTCAACTACAACTAAAATATATGTATACACACTGGCTTCAACCTCTGGCCTCCACGTGGGCCTGCAGGTGTGTTCATGAACACACGCACTCCATAGAAACAATAAAAGAAATGTATCCATGCATGCACATCCCGGAATAACTTTTCTAAATATCAGTATGACTTTCAAATAGAAATACAGTTTCGAATACAGAGTGCTAAACCATAACAAGCTTCGGGGAGAAGGTAAGAAGCCGAACGTCCAGGCAGTCAATTCAGCCAAACAGCGGTGTGTCAAGTAGGTGCTCTCTAGTAAGTACTGTGTAACAAGGGTAAGAAACAGCAACTGTTTCCGGGAGAGGCTGCAGATTACTAGAAAGCCACAAATTAAACAACCAATTAAGCAAGTATATACTGGAGGGTAACTTGGTGATCAAGAACCAGGTGGCCGGGCGGTGGTGGCACACACCTTTAATCCCAGCACTCGGAGGCAGAGGCAGGTGGATCTCCGTGAGTTCGAGGCCAACCTGGTCTACAGAGTGAGTTCCAGGAAAGGTGCAAAGCTACACAGAGAAACCCTGTCCCGAAAAAAAACCAACCAACCAACCAACCAACCAACCAACCAACCAAACAAACAAACAAACAAAAAAACCAGGTGATCCTTTCCTAATAAGTTCTCTTTAGATCCTCTTCCCACGTGAAGGGAGGTTGGGGTGGTTGTCTGGAAACTGTAAAGAAGACAGGCAGGCAGGGTAAGGCCACGTTATAAAAGCCAGGTGGCGATGAAGACCTCAGATCTTTTTAGGGGCTCACTGTTCGTTGAAATCAAAAGTCTTCATGTTCTCCCGACTGAGCTAGCGGGCACATTTTTTAACATTAAATAAATTTATTTCGAGACGGAGTCTTTTTATGTAGTCCTGGAACTCGCTACAGACACCAGGCCGGCCTGTACATCACAGAAACCCTCCTGCCTCTGTCTCCGGAGTGCTGAAATGAAAGGCGTGCGCCACCACCGCCCGGCTTCTTCGTTGAAATTTCAAAAAGCGGATCCCCGCTGACACGTTGAGGCAGATGTCAACAAAGAGCGCCGCGTATACGCACGCGCAGTAAGAGCAGCAGGCGACAGGGAAGGCCCGGATGGAGGCGGGGCCGAGGTCGCGGATAAGACGTTACGGAGCGCGCGTGCGTGACGCAGCTGGGGCGGGGCCTCGGGACCTGGTTCCTGACAGCGGCAGATTGGCAGCCGGGAGGGAGCATGGGGACCCCTGCGGGCGCCGGCACCCGTGCCGTGGGCGCGGGAACTCTTGCAGACGTGGGGGCCCCGCCGGGCTTGCAGACCGACTGCGAGACGCTGCTCAGCCGCTTCCAAGAGATGGACAGCGTGCGCTTCGAGGACTTCGCGGAGCTCTGGCGCAGCATGAAGTTCGCGACCATCTTCTGGTGGGTGTACCTCGCTGCCCTGCAGGAAGGCAGCCCGAGTCCCCGGCCTCCGCCTGGGCGATCCCCCTGGCTCGCCCCTCTGCATCTCTACCGCCTCCATCCGCACCCAGACCTCTGCCTTTCGACCTCTTCCAGTCTTGTTCGCCCCGAGTGAATCCACGGTTAGAAACAAAGCAAACCACACTGAGACAGTCTGGTCCTTCACGAATGAATTCTTTTAGCATGCAACAACTAAAGTTGGAAGTGCAGATTTGAGCCTCTGTTTAGCTCCTTTAGGTGGATGAAGCCCAAATTCAGCCCAGTGGCTGCCTTTGCCTCTGTCCCCAGAGTCATTCCCAGTGTCTCACTTTCTTGTCCCAGCTTAACTTTGGTCCTCCATAGGCACTTCCTAGCCTGGGAGTTTCCTCCCTCTTTTGGTTTGTCCACTTCTTCAGTCATATTTAAACCCAATGACAGTTCTTTAGGGAAGTCTTTTGCCCTTCTGGACTAAGTGAGAGGTTCGTGTTCTCTCTACCCCCCAGCACCACATGCATATCTCACCTCATATTGCATACTTGAAGGTTTCTTATTGGATAATGGTGAAGAGCACAGGGATGGGTCCCGAGTATTAGAATTTGAATTCAGCTCCCCAACCCTCCCCCACCGAGGTTTGGGGCAAGCTATTTTGTCTGTGAAATAGAGGCAGATAGTATACTTCATAGTAATGTGAGGATTAAATGAACCGATATATTTTGTGTGTTCCATGTTCGAAATTAATGTTCAGCGTTATCCCTGCTTTTTTAAATTTCCCCCTTAGACTGAACTCTATGGAACGGTGACTCAATACATGTGGTATTTCTTCTTCTTTTTGTTTTTGAGACATGGTCTCATTGTGTAGCCATGGCTGGCCTGAAATTTGCCAACAAGACCAGACTGGCCTTGAGATCTGCCTGCCTCTTCCTTCCAGGCATTCACCACCAGGCCCAGGTTTGAATGTGGTGTGTGTATTACTTAGTATAGCATATAGGTGATTGAAAGTGCTGAATTATTGAATGGAACTTTATTAGAACTTTTGCTGAGTAAAAGAGAAAAAATAAAAATCAACTTTATTGATGTAAACTAATTATTATGTAGTTTGTAAATTACAGGGATGAAGGATGAACATACTAGCTGGTCATGGTGCTGCATACCTCTAAGCCCAGAATTGGGGGAGGTGGAGGCAGGAGAATCAGGAGTTCAAGGTCGTCCTTAACTACAAAAAGAATTCCAGACCAGCCAGGCTACAGGAGATAGTGCCTCAAAAAAAACAAACAACAAAAACTATTTATTGTACAACTAATCTTTTACATAGCTAACTGTAATGCATTCACTGTTTAATATGCTTATCACAGAACTCCGAAAAGCAGCAATAATGTCTATATTTTAGAGGTTAGGAAATTGAAGCTTTTATTTATTTTTTTCTCCAGACAGGGTTTCTCTGTATGGCCTTAGCTGTCCTGGAACTTGCTCTGTAGACCAGGCTGGCCTTGAACTCACAGGGATCTGCCTGCCTCTGTGTCCCAAGTGTTGGGATTAAAGATGTGCACCACCACCATCTGGCTAGAAAATTGAAGCTTTAAGCTTTAAGGAAGTTAATTTCACCAAGTGTGGTGACATAGGCTTACAATTAGAGTGATCAGGAAGATCGCAAGTTTGAGGTCAGCCTGGACTGTAAAGAGAGACCTCATCTTAAAAAATATCTAAATCTATGTCATCCTGTTCCTTTTTAATTTAATATTATTATTATTATTATAGACAATATTATTATTATTGTGTAGTCCTGGCTGGCCTGGAATGTACTGTGTAGATGAGGCTGGCCTCTAATGGGATTAAAGGTGTGCATCACTGGGCTAGAGAGATGGCTCAGCAGTTAGAGCACAGGCTGCTCTTCCTAGAGGACCCAAGTTCAATTCCTAGCACATGGCAGCTTATAGCTGTCTATAACTCCAGTTTCAGGGGATCCAACACCCTCACACTGACATCCATGCAGGCAAAACATCAATGCACATAAAAATAAATAAATCTTTAAAGAAAAATGACAACAGGCCACATGAATGAGGGTGCTCATGGACCCCAATTATTTAAGCCTTGCAGTGGTGGCACACGCCTTTAATCCCAGAGAGATTAATTTGGAAGGCAGAAGCAGGCAGATCTCTGTGAGTCCAAGGCCAGCTTGATCTACAAAGCAAGTTCCAGGACAGCCAGGGCAACACAGAAACCCTACCTGAAAAAGCCAAAAAATAAAATAACTGTGCACCACCTTGCCTGTTTTCTATTTTCTTGTCTTTTCTGTTTATAAAATCCATACGGGGAGGGGGTGACATACTAAGGGAGTTTTTCTAGGTAACTAGAGGAGTGGTGGACTTGATTTTCTTTCTTTTCCTTTTTTTTTTTTTTTTTTTTTTTGAGACAGCATCTTTCTCTGAAGCCCTGACTGTCCTGGAACTCTATATGTAGACTAGGCTAGCCTCAAACAGAGATCCACCTGCCTCTGCCTCCTGAGTGCTGGTATTAAAGGAATGTGCCACTGACACCTGGCTGGATTTTCTTTAGGAGTTATTTTGGTCTCAATACTGTGGTACATATTTCATGTTCTTTTACTGTACTTATATTTATTGTTTGAGAGTCAAAGTGGTCCCCCCCCCCCCCCCCCCCCCCCCCCCGCTTGTAGTGAGATGTAATAGATTACACCAGCAAAGGGGTAGGTCTTTATCATTTTAATTTGCTGTTATTAAGCGACAAATACAATATATTTATAGTTATGTGAATGCCAGTTGCTTGCATGTGTTTTAAGGCATTTTAGCTGAGTTGATGTTTAAAGATGACTTTGTTTTTTTCCAAGTGGGATCTGGCTGTGGCCTTGCATTGATGGCCATTCGACCTCTTGTCCTCTGAGTGCTGGAGTTACAGTCCGGGCCACCACTCCCAACCACTTGTTTTGTTTGACACTGGGTCTCTTGTAGCCCAGACTGGCCTTGACCTCAGTATGTAGTCAAGGATGACCTCAAACCTTTTGATCCTTCTGCTTCCATTTTCCAGTCTCTGGGATTTCAGGACTGTGCTACTGGGTCTAGCTTTTAAAAAATGGAGAACATTTTTAATCTGCTAACTTAAGGTCTGTCATAGACTACTAACATAATGTGTTCATTGTTTTTTTCATTTTTTATTTTTGTCTTTTTGAGACAGGGATTCTCTGTTCTGGATCTCGCTCTGTAGACCAGGCTGGCCTTGAACTCACAGAGATCGCTTGGCTCTGCCTCCCAAGTGCTGGGATTAAAGGTGTGCGACACCACGGCCCCGCTTGTTTTCTTCATTTTTAAGAGGAACATCACACTGGCTTTTCTGTTCTGGTGAATGGGAGGATGAGTTATGTTGGGTTGTTTCTCTTAACACTTAAGCCTTCTGTTTTGGAATATTTGTACACTGTGTGAAGATGTGTTGCTGTGATTGATGTAATAAAAAGTTGAGAGGCCAATAGCTAGGCAGGAGGGGATGGGAGAGAGAGAAACTTGGAGGATGAATCTAGGTATGGAATTTGCCAGCAGACTTGACTCACAAGAGGGTCAGGTGTGGGTTCTCTGTCTAGTTCCCAGCAGTTAACTTTTGTTCGTGTTTATGTAACAGTGGGCATATTTCCTTTTTGTTTTACAGTGGCAAAATGAGGAACTTAAAAAAGAACATGTTTACAAAAGAGGCCTTAGCTCTGGCCTGGCGCTATTTTTTGCCTCCATACACCTTCCAGATCAGAGTTGGCGCTCTGTATCTACTGTATGGGTTGTATAACACGCAGCTGTGCCAGCCAAAACAAAAGGTAAGGTTGGTGAATTAGTTTCCCCCAGTAGAAACATGAACCAGGCACTGTATTTTCAAAATAATAAAGGACTTAGGCGGAGATACCAGCGTTTGCGTTTCCATTCATGAACAAGGATCAAGTCTGTTTCACACAGGAGCTTGTTTTTCTCTTCCTGGCTGTAGATCCGAGTTGCCCTGAAGGACTGGGATGAAGTGATAAGATTTCAGCGGGAATTGGTAAACGCGCAGCATTTCGACGCAGCCTTCGTTTTTAGGAAGCTCCGGCTAGACAGAGCCTTCTACTTCACAGCAATGCCCAAGCTGGTAGGTTTCCTCAAAACAAAACCAAACCAACAAAAAACCCCATGTATTTTCAAAACAAGCCATTACATTTCGTTGTCCATGGCCTGCTTCATTCTCCTGGAAATGTGAAGTCCATTAGTGGTGATCAAAACTGTAGCCCTTCTTAAAAATGTGAAAAATATTTTCTGATTGTTTTGTTTTCTCTGCAGACAGAGTAGAGCCGCTGCTCTTGAGTCAGGGTATTTGTGGATGCCGCACATGAATTGCTGGGAGTGGGAAGAGATCTGGTGTCTGTGTTCTCTCTCTCCAGAGCTGAGGTTCAGTTCTAAGCCGCAGGCATGCAGGGCGTTCCCGGCCACTGAGCTGCCTTTCTTGTCTCTCTCCATTTGTGTAGAAACATGTCAAATGGGCCTTTCTACACTGGAGTGTCAAGAGGGCTTGACCCAGGAATTTTAACCTCAGTCGGTAAAAACTGGAAATTTCTAAAATAATCCACTGTTTTTCCAGTTTTGTAACAATTGAGACACTAGAATGGAAGAGCAGACATTCTCCTGGCAAGTCACGTGACTTTTCAAAGCTGGGCGGGCTGTAGCATTCGGTGAGGCATCTGATGCTTAGAAATACCTAACAGGCTCTGGAAATGGATAGCTAATAAGTAAGTGTACTTGTAGGGCTGCTCTTCTGCTCGTGTGAATTTACTCCTAGCTTATGTTCAAGTACTGAGAAATATTCTTTAAAAGATGTTCATTTTTGAAAAGCTTTATCGTTGTGCATGTGTGAACATGGTGTAGTAGGTGGTGCGTGTTCCATGACGCACATGCCACTGTGCCTGTCTGTAGGTAATAAACAGGACAGCTCTGTGGTGTTGGTTCTGTCCTTCAGCCTTGAGGGGAGTCCTGGGATCTACTCAGGTGGCCAGGCTTGCTCAGCAAGTGCCTTTGCTCACAGAGCCATCTCTCCAGCCCGAGATGTTCATTTTAAAAGACATCCTTTATATTTAGCTTTCTTGTAGAATGAAGAAGAAAATCCAACAAACTGAAGTGACCCAAAAATTCAAGGACCCAAACGATCGTGTAATGAAACTGATCACTTCCGATGTGTTAGAGGTGCGTTGTTCTCACACTGTTGAAGCTGGGGAAAGTGGGTTTATTGACAGTTGTGTGCTGAGGTTAGAACTTCATTACTGGATATTGACAGTTTCTGTAGTGGTGTTAGCATAGATCCTGTCAACTCATAGTCACTTTGGAAAGGAATTATATTTTGAATTAATTTGCCTTTAATATTGTCATCAAAGATGGAAATAAGGACCAAGTGTGGTGGTACGTGCCTACAATTACAACACTAGCCTGGGCTATATAGTAAGACTCTGTCTCTTAAGATAAAACAAAACATATATCTATCTCAACCCAATATACATACAGGAAATCAAGGGCTCCTCTTTTCACTTTCAGGAAATGCTGAATGTTCACGATCATTATCAAAATATGAAGCATACTATTTCAGCTGATAAGTGCATGCCAGACAGAGCCCTCAGCCTGGTAAAGGAGGATTTCTTTGAGAACATTAAGAACATAGTTTTGGAGCATCAACAGTGGCACACAGACCGGAAGGTAATTTCTTGCTGTTGCACCCGACCCCTGCATTGTGTGCAGTGATTAAATGTGGGCAGTACCTTGGAGAGGCAGCCTGGCATAGTGGCTGCATTGCCCGAGGGAAGATTTAGAGCGCGTTCCCCTTCCAGTCAGCACTCTGTCACTTAGTAAGCATGTGATGTGACATTATTCAGAGTTACAAATGGGGGTAGGGGGAGAGGAAACCTTGTTTGGTTGAACTGTTTTTAGACCAAGCCCAGCATACAGATTAATTTTGTTTGGTGCAATATTAATTCCAACATTGTTGTAAAATTTTGAATTCATTTCCAACATGTAAATATTAGTGGACTGCATATAAAATATTGGAAAACTGCATGCTCTTATAAAGCATAGAGTCTGGTTCCCCTGGCTCTACTGGCTGCATAGTAGGGGGTACTGCACCCCAGTGGAGGCTCTTCTCTGTCCTCAGCATTGTCTCTGGTGTGGCTGAGCCCTTGATTTTCAGTTTAGCTTGCTTTCTTTTTATTTGTTTTTACACATGCACGCATGCACACTTTTTTTCTTTTTTGAGGGAAGAAGTTCTATTTAGTCCTGGAACTCACTGTGTAGACCAGGCTAGAACTATTTTGAAACTTTGTGGTTCTTTAAAAATATTTTACACTTACTTCAAAAAAAAAAAAAAGAGGCTGGGCGGTGGTGGCGCACGCCTTTAATCCCAGCACTCGGGAGGCAGAGCCAGGCGGATCTCTGTGAGTTCGAGGCCAGCCTGGGCTACCAAGTGAGTCCCAGGAAAGGTGCAAAGCTACACAGAGAAACCCTGTCTCGAAAAACCAAAAAAAAAAAAAAAAATTTTTACACTTACTTGTTTGTGTGTGTGCGTGCATGCACATTGAGTGCTTGTGGAAGTCAGAGGACAGCACGTGGGAGTTGGTTTCCTCCTTCTAGCACGTGGGTTCTAGGGATTGAACTCAGTCCATTGGACTTGACAGCAAATGCCTTTTCCCACTAATCCATCGCTCTAGCGTGGAACTTTGTGTGTGTGTCTCTCCCCCCCCCCCCCCCCGACAGGTTTCTCTTTAGCTTTGGAGCCTGTCCTGGAACTTGCTCTGTAGACCAGGCTGGCCTCGAACTCACAGAGATCCTCCTGTCTCTGGGATTAAAGGCGTGTGCTACCACCACCCAGCAAACTTCGTGATCTTAATGTTAGACACTATGCTGGTTAGTTTTCTGTTAGCTTGACAAAGGCTAGAGTCATTTGAAAAAGAGAGAGCATCGAGTATGTAAATGCTTCTATTAGACTGGCCTGTAGGCAAGTCTCTGGGACATTTTCTTGACAACTGACTGGTGTGGGAGGGCCCAGCCCTCTGTGGGTGGTGCTGCCCCTGGCAGGTGGTCCTGGGTGGTATAAAGAAGTCTGAGCTAGTTGTGGGGATCAAGCCAGTAAGCAGAGTTCCTCCATGGCTTTTGCTTCAGTTCTGTCCCTGGGTGCCTCCTGAGTCCCTACTCTGACCTCTTCTCATGATGGACTGTAAGCTGTAAGGTGAAATAAACCCTTTCCTCCCCAAGTTGCTTTTGGCCATGGTCACAGCAATAAGACAGATGGTGACCCATGCTGCAGTGATATGAAGCGGCCTTCTGATTTTTCCAGTAGTTAAAAGTAACTGTTAAAACTGTAATCCACTAATTGTCTGAAATGAATGGAATTATAGATGTGTATACATTAGCATCCATAAGTAACATTTTTGTTCTTTCAGAATCCGTCCTTAAAACCAAAACTTAAAGAAGGAGAAGAAGATAGCCAAGGCACTTCCCAGGAACCAGAGGTCAGCACACTTAAAAGGCAGCATCTTTCCTTTTTATGCATGACTAGTTCTGCTTTGTAGGTGTTAGGACCCTGGACTCGCATTACGTAAACATGGGCAATTCCGCTCTGTGTTCCCTGGTAGCCAGTCTGTTCTTCACCTGAACTGAGCAGGGCATTCTGGAGTGCAGGGCGGGAGTGAGGTCTGTTCTTCACCTGAACTGAGCAGGGCATTCTGGGTGCAGGGCGGGAGTGAGGTCTGTTCTTCACCTGAACTGAGCAGGGCATTCTGGGTGCAGGGCGGGAGTGAGGTGGCAGCAGTTTTGAGCAGATGGGGCGGGGTGATGGAAAGTGCTCTTTTTAATTCTCAGGGGCAGGGTAAGGCTTGTGTGATAGCTTCTTGCTTGTCAGCCTTTCAACCCTGTGACACTTGGATGCTCTCTGCAGCTTCTCATGTTCAGTTCCATCTGTCTTGTGGAGCCATCTTTAGCCACAGGCAGATGAGGGAATGGCAGTCAAGAGCTCTGCTAATCCCCAAGGCTTTGTCCCTACCTCCTTCATGAATCTGGACGGAGACGGCCCACAGCTATGAGGATGCCATTAATGCCGCTTGCTGTGCCGGCAGGCAGAGGGTGTCATGTGTGATTTTTGTATCATGCGTGTCTAAACATGTTTCTTTTATTTGACCTTTGTCTCAGATCTTAAGCCTGACTGTAGGTCCTCGGATTTTTGTAATTTCCCTAATGTCGTGTTTGAGCTTTGTTTTCCTTGTTTGTTTTCCTTCCAGAGATGTGAAAGAGCCGAGTCTTTAGCAAAAATAAAAGCAAAAGCCTTTTCAGCTGTTGCTCAGGTAAGTTCCATGTTTAGTAAGCCAGCGTACCATCCGCTGTCTCCTAAATGGCAGATTAGTGTTCATCCACATAATACACACACACACACACACACACACACACACACACACACACACACACACAGTTGAAGAGTGTCACCCAGCAGCGCCCTCTGTAGCCCAGCAGTCCCCTCTGTAGCCCAGCAGCGCCCTGCCCATTGCCTCGTGCCCCATGCGCCTGACCTGGAGAGGCACTGTGCGGCTTCTGGAGAGGCACTGTGCGGCTTCTGGAGAGGCACTGTGTGGCTTCTGGAGAGGCACTGTGTGGCTTCTGGAGAGGCACTGTGCGGCTTCTGGAGGGGCACTGTGCGGCTTCTGGAGGGGCACTGTGCGGCTTCTGGAGGGGCACTGTGCGGCTTCTGGAGGGGCACTGTGCGGCTTCTGGAGGGGCACTGTGCGGCTTCTGGAGGGGCACTGTGCGGCTTCTGGAGGGGCACTGTGCGGCTTCTGGAGGGGCACTGTGCGGCTTCTGGAGGGGCACTGTGCGGCTTCTGGAGGGGCACTGTGCGGCTTCTGGAGGGGCACTGTGCGGCTTCTGGAGGGGCACTGTGCGGCTTCTGGAGGGGCACTGTGCGGCTTCTGGAGGGGCACTGTGTGGCTTCTGGAGGGGCACTGTGCGGCTTCTGGAGGGGCACTGTGCGGCTTCTCTGGCTCTTCCTTTTGCTTCTGGAGGAGCACTGTGCGGCTTCTCTGGCTCTTCCTTTTGCTCTTGGCCTGGAACGTTGAAGCTGTGTTCCCCATACTCTTCCACCTTCCGGACTCGGATCCAGGAGGAGTGGGAGTGTGCTCTTTGTCCCTGAAGTTCGGGACCGTAACCTGGGTTTTTATTGATTGTTGGCATTCAGGTGGCCATTGTTTCAGTCAGGGACCTTTGTGCCTGAAGAATTATTTTTTTAGTTGTTATTTTTTATTGTATCTTTTTTTTTTTTTTTTTTTTTTTTAACCCATCTTGTTTTTTCTTTGCTATTTTCAGTCTGTTTCTATTAGGGTGTTTCTTAAATGTTAGCTTCTTGGCCATTGATTTTTGTTGTTGTTTGTTTTTTTTTAGTATGTGTGCTGATATTTTTTTCTTTACTGAGAGTGTCTGTCATTAAGGATGTTAATTTAATCACAGTTTTTGATGTTTCTTCCCGTTTCCTTTGACTCCGTTTTTCTGTTGACTTTGGTGTCTGTTTTTCATTCTCTTGGCTTGGTTCCAGAAGATCAGAGCTCCTCAGATGTCTCTTTATATGGAGCGACTAACAGATAATGCAGGTTTTGTGAAAGCCTTCATTTCTTTTGCTTGGGTCTATTCATTTTCCCTAAAGAGGAAGCTTCCATCCCCATTCCCGCGAGAAGAGGGTGGGAAGCCAGCCCAGCTGCCGGTGTTTCCCGAGCTTCCTCCGGGTCAGTCGGGAGGCCTGGAGTCCACGCTCGGGCCGCCTTCTGCTGCCCCCTCCACGGCCATCTTTGTTTCTGTGCCTCCGTCTACTTGTTTATTTATTAATGAATTATTGAAACCCTAAATCTCTCTCTCTGGTTTGGTTTCCCGGTGAACGGGCTCCTGTTGTCCTAGGGAGGTGGTCCATCGCTCAGCTCTGGGGCTGGGGAGCAGAACACGATGGTTCCCCATGTAGGTTTTCACCGTCTCCCCGTGGTTTGGGTGTAGTCCTGGCGGGGTAGGCGGTCTTGTCATAGTGCTCCTGTGCGGCCATTTGATTTCCAACCTTCCTTGTGAAGTCAGCTGTCGCTTTACTCAACTGTAATCGTGTTGTTTCCGCCTTGTGTCTGTTTTGTGGGTTTCTGTGTTTTTATTTCATTATTTTACTCAAATTGTAGGAGGAAGTAAGTACTGATAAATTCATTCTTAATTCTGTATGTTTTTCTTGGATTTGTTTGTGTTTGTGTGTGTGTGTGTGTGTGTGTGTGTGTGTGTGTGTGAGTGTGACTATTTCATGGGAAAGCAAACTTGTTTCCTAACTGTAGGAATAGAAAGTAATAATCAATATTTAGGATGACTCCTATTGGTTAGGTGTTACACAGTTGCTACACACCATCACAGTAAACTGAGTATAAGACATTGAAAACACACCAAGGAAGACAAGTGGATTACATTCAGTTCTTTTTTTTTTTAAAGATTTATTGATTATGTAGACAGTGTTCTGCCTGCACATATGTCTGCAGGCCAGAAGAGGGCGCCAGACCTCATTACAGATGGTTGTGAGCCACCATGTGGTTGCTGGGAATTTAACTCAGGACCTCTGGAAGAACAGCCAGTGCTCTTAACCGCTGTGCCATCTCTCCAGCCCCACATTCAGTTCTTTTTAACCCGAATTCTCTTTATGTATGGAGAGGATTTGTTGTCAGATGATGTCTAATGTATATCTTAAGACCTCAGATAATTGTGAAAATCAATTACATCATACCCCACAAATTGTTCCAAGTGGATCATTGCACAACTGTAGTTTTTTTCCCTCTTGAGGTGCACCTGGTGTCTTATATAATAGCTTTTGAAGACTCACTAATAAGTCGTATCTCTGAATTCAAGGCCAGCCTGGTTGATAAAGTTTATATAGCCAGGGCTATGTGTAGAGGGAACCTGCCTCAAAACAACAACAAGAAACCCTTGTCTTGCAGGTCTTAGAGACCGTTAGGACTGGAACTTCCCTCCTCATTTCTCCTGCCTTCCTTTTCAGTGCTGTTCATGCTCCTGGCTTTGGGTTCGAAGCTGGTACTTCCTTCCTGGTAGTTACCGTTCTAAAACACAGTGAACAAGTCACAGTGTGGTGGGTTTGGGAAACCTATCTTGACCAGTCTGGGCCACATACTCAGAGCTGGGCACACAGTGGGAGGAACCTTACTCTGAGTCAGACCTGACTCTTCTCAGCTTCATTGGCTAGCCGGTCTAGAGAACAGCAACTGCATCCTAACCCAGTGTGAGCTGTCGGTGACGCGGCTGCAGGGGTTGGTTACAAAGGTGAAAGTCTGTGTCTCCATACAAACTGTGTAGTACAAGCCTGGTAATGGTAAAGGACGTGATGACATGTGTTTCTGCTTCCCTCACCTTTGTGGTCTGTCCTTGGAGTCATTTTGTTATTCATCGTGAGTAACTGCATTTCTCTTAATAAGGCGTCCAAGTCCAGGAGGCATCGCCAAGCCAAGCTTGACTCCTCTGACTCTGATTCTGGGTCTGGACAAGGGCCAGGCAAAGCAGCTAAGAAGAAAAGAACCAGAGAGACAGCAGAACCAGCAGGAAGGAAGAGGGCTTCCAGAAGCAGAGGTACTTCGCATTAATAGCTTTGCTAAGGCCGGGCAAGGCTGAGTAGGTCCTTACTTCTAGGATGGGTTAGAGCTGGGTGTGGTGGGGAGACATCTGTAATACCAGCATCCAGGAGACTGAGGCAGGAGGATTGCCAGTTTAAGACCAGCTTGAGCTATGTAGTAAGATCCTGTCTTAGAAAAAAAAAAAAAAAAAAAAAAAAAGATTTGTGTGGGAACATTGTGGGTTTAATATTAAAAATGAACCCATTTCATAGCTTCTTGGACTCTTGTTCCTGAAAGAGACCCTAGAGATTATATCAAACTTATTATTCAGTGTAACTCTATTAGTAATGATGTGTGTGAATTAAATTACACCTAGAAAAGTCAATAAATAATGCAGTTTATAAACTTTATCTCCTTCAGTTAAATTCATTAAGCTATCCCTGTTTTTCCTTTGTAAAAAGAGTATCTGCAAAATGACCCTTTTTTTTTTTTTTGATGCTTAAATGACCATATACTTTAACGATTTGATTTTTCAAAAATCGAATAAATGCTGTATACTCAGCACAGCTAAGGTTGGGATGTGTTAATGCCAGAAAGCACAATAGACACATTACAAATACTTAATAATTTTATCAGGCACACTCGTGGCTACCTCAGGCAGGGGTTTGTGAAAGTAATTTATAGCCTGTGAACATGTTTTGTTTCTCCTATGTTGAGGCCGTGGAGGAGAGTCGAAGTTCAATAGCTTCAGTGTCTGTCAGATATGGTTCTGTGCTGTGATAGTTGCTTAGATGCAGTAAGAGTTCGGAGGGAGGGTGAGTATTTTGGGAAGAGAGCTAAATCTGAGGTGCGGTCTCCAGCGCCGAGCGTCCGTCGCCATGCCTCGGAAAATTGAGGAAATCAAGGACTTTCTGCTCACAGCCCGGCGGAAGGATGCCAAATCTGTCAAGATCAGGAAGAGCAAGGATAATGTGAAGTTCAAGGTTCGCTGCAGCAGGTACCTTTACATCCTGGTCTTCACAGACAAGGAGAAGGCTGAGAAACTGAAACAGTCCCTGCCCCCTGGTTTGGCAGTGAAGGAGCTGAAATGAACCAGACCTCTCTGTTTTGACCATTAAAACCCCTGAAAAGTCAAAAAAAAAAAAAAAAAAAAAAAAAGAATTCGGAGGGAGAAGCCCATGGCGCTAAGGGTAGCCAGGACGTGCTTTAAAAGAAAGCTTGCTCCTCCAAAGCTGGCAGGCCCAGTGAAGACGACTGGTAGGACAAACTCGAGCTTGTAAAAAAATCCTAAAATACAAGAACAGGTCCCCAAACCAAAAGCCCTTCCTGAATCCAGTTGTTCTAGGATGCAATCATGATGCAGTTAATTGGAAGCTATTAATATACATTATCTTTTATTAGTCTAAAGGGGAAAATACATATTATAATAATTATCAGAGAAGATACTTGACAATATCTAATGTCAATCCTTGATTTAAAAACTTCTCTACATTAGGGGTCATCCACTTCCTGTAAAGTTCAGATAGCCAGTACACATAGGCTGTGCATCTTCTCTCACAGCTCAGCTGTGCAGCTTACAGTCTAACGTGAAGGAGCTGCAGACCGTGGGAACAAGTGAACACACTCCAGTAGAAGCACACCTCTAAGTAGGTGGTGGTGGGTCACCACAGACGGAGCCATATCAACCCTATCCTGGAGAAAAGAAATAGAGATCCCTTTCGTTTTTAAAGACAGACAGACAGCCTAACATTAGCAAGGATACGTTAGAAGAACGTTTTATCTGACATTGCTCTTGCAGAGCTGGGTGGTGTGATCGGGAACATGAAGTTGTACATTATCAGAGAAGGCACCCGTGTGAGTGGCCAATGTTAAATGTAAAAAGTATTCTAGAATTAGCTGGACAAAAAAAAAAAAAAATCAAGAGCAAAAGTTTTAGTAAAGTAAGGGACCCTGCTACAGAAGTTAGTGCTGGAAGGTTCATAAAGAGAATCTGTGATAGTTTTAATAGTGACATATTATAAATTTCTCATAAGACACAAGACAGGAAATCCGAATAACCTTTTGTCTGTTAAAGGACTAAACTTGCAGGTGCTCTACTGGACGTCTGTGAACTTGTTTTGTTCACTCCTGGGAACTGATTGGCCTCGGGCATCCCTGCTCGTGCTCACTCCTCACATCTCTAGTCCTCAGCTCTTGAGACAGGCTCCTGCTGTGTAGCTCAGGGAGGCCTTGCAGTCTCAGTCATCCTACCTCAGTGCTCTGTGTGCTGAGGTTAGTCATGTGCCACGGCACCCAGCTTACTGATGTTTTAGAAAGGAGTAATGTTCCTGTACAAATTCTTTCAGAAAATAGAAGAGAGAACACTTTCTAGCTTGTTGTTACTACAATAAATGAAAACTAAAGACTGGTTCCCTTCATTAGCAACATTCCTTGCTAGATAAAGAGATCAAATCCAGCAACCTATTGGAAGAAAGCAATACGAGCAATTAGACCCTATCCCAGTAATTTAAGAAATAAGCCGGTGTAATTCATATTAACCGGTTAAAGGAGAAACCTCTCATAAATAAGGATATCGACAAATCTAGTATCTGCTCATGGTGGAAACGGTGAATTACTATTAGATGGAAATGAGACCTAATGGATTTGTAGCAGACACAGACTTTAACATCATCCTTCATGTGGCTCCTGGGACTGGACTCTGGAAGAGCAGCCAGTAATTCCAGCTCCTGATCCAATTGATTGGGTAGTCACTATTGAGAGAATTATAATTTTTTTAAATTTTGTTTGTCATGTTTTATTTTGTTTTTGTGAAGTTAGGGACTCATGCAGCCAAGCTCACTCAGATGGCCTTAAACCCCTAAGCCTTCTGCCTCTGCCTCCCAGGTGCTGGTACTGTATGCACACGTTAGCACATTGGCTTAAGAATTTTAATTTTGAAGAAGTGCAGTTTGTCATTTTTTTCTTTGATTCTTGCTTTTTGTGTTACACATAGAGTCTTATCTGAGAACAGTTTTTCAGTGTTTTCTCCTACACATTTAGAAACTGTAAGCATCATTTCATGTTTGTGACACATTTGAATCATTTTGTTATATGTGCAAGCGGACGGTGGTTTTTTTTGTTTTGTTTTGTTTTTTGTTTTTTGAGACAGGGTTTCACTGCTGTAGCTTTGGAGCCTGTCTTGGACTAGCTCTGTAGACCAGGCTGGCCTTGAACTCACAGAGATCCTCCTGGCTCTGCCTCCCGAGTGCTGGGATTAAAGGCGTGCGCCGCCACCGCCCGGCCGGAGGGTGTTTTCTGACTGTGGATGTAAAACTGTATCAGCATCGTTTAAAACCACCCTTTCTCCACCAAATTACCTTCACAATAAAACCAAGACCACCTCGATGGCTCAGCAGGTAAAGGTGCTTGCTGAGAGCTTGACAGCCTGGGTCAGTCTTCTGGACCCTCATGGTAGCAGGAGAGAACCAGTATTCACCAGTTGTCTTCTGACCTCCACATGTACACTGACACACATGTGCCTCAGTGTCACATTGACAGTCACAAAAAGATTTTACTGTTTCAGTGTAAGCATGATGCATGTGTTTTAAGAAGTGCTTTGTACTTATTTTAAAACACTAGTGGGGCTGGAGAGATTGCTCAGTGGTTAGGGTCACTGGCTGTTCTATGGGACCCAGAATCAGTTCCCAGCATCCACATGGTAGCACACAACTGGCTGTAACTCCAGATCCAGGGGATCCGATCCCCTCTTCTGGGCTCTGCGGGCCTTAGGCCCACAAACAGTACACAGACTTACATGCAGGCAAAACACCCATGCACATAAAATAAAAACAAAGAAATCTTTAAAAATCTAGAGGAAGTCCGTAGACTAAGAAAAACAGAGGAGGTGGCTTGAAAAGGACCATGTCTATGGTGTACAGAGTGAGGTCTGTTTTGGTTCACATGTGAACAGTGTTAACTTTTAGTAATGCTGGAAAACTGTGTTGAGTTGTGTTGATCATGGCCTGCCCTCAAGAGTGGAGTCGGCAGCCTAGGTTTAACTTGGTAGGCGGAGGTGAGTGACATGACTCGTTTCCTTGAAAACCAGGAGGAACACGGTAGGTTTGAGTTAACAGATTAAGTGGGCTGCTGCGGTAGCTCAGGTTTAGGAGTGGTAAATAATGGCCTTGGTTGTAGGGACTAGAGGGTGTCTTGACAGTGATGCAGATGGATACAGAGGCTGATTGGGGGATGAGATAAGCATGCCCGGTCTCAGCCTGTGGAGGGTACTGGTGGGTAAATGCTGAGGAGGTATGGGTGGCGTAATGAGGATTTCATACGGGGGGAACGCTTGTTCAGTCTGCCTGGCCCGGTTCAATTCCTGTGATGTCTGTCTGTCCTTGAACTTCTGGTCCTCCTGCCTCCACTTCCCTAGTGCTGGGACTGTAGATGTGGGTCGCCATGCCTGGGTTATGGTGCTGGGTATTGAACACATATATCCCATGCTAAGTGAACTCTACTGACTGAGCCACATCCCAGCCCAACTCCGGTGTTTTTGAAAATGGAAATTCACTGGCTGATATGACTAAAGAAGTATGCGAGCATGTGTCTTGTGTAGCGAAAGAAAATGTGTCGGGCTGGATAGATGGCTCAGGGGTTAAGAGCACTGACTGATCTTCCAGAGGTCTTGAGTTCAATTTCCAGTAACCATATGGTGGCTCACAACCATCTGTAATGAGGTCTGGTGTCCTCTACTGGCCTGCAGGGATACATGCAGGCAGAATGCTGTATACATAAAAAATAAAATAAATCTTAAATCTTAAAGTAAAATAAAGAAAAAATGTATCTGCATTCAAAAATAAGACTGAAGCTGTTCAACTTTAAATTACTATGAAGTTGAAGTAACACATGATCAGCCCCTCTAGACACTCTGTTTGTGTGATAAAGATCAAATGAGATATCTCTCACTGAGTTTCTTCTCATTCTCTCCATTTCGTCTAATAGAAGAATCATATACTATATACAAAGCACAGGGCTTTTTTCTTCTGTAGATGCAGGGTTTAAACATGTAGCTCAAATTGGCCTGGAACTTGCTATGTGGCCTAGTCAGTCCTCAGACTTATAATCCTCCTGCCTCAGCTTCTTGAGTGCCTGGATTAAAGGTTTTTCCATTTACCTGTCCGTCTGTCTGTCCATCTGTCCATCCATCCACCCACCCTTCATCCATCCATCCATCCATCATCTATTTATTTGAGGCTGGATCTCACTGTAGCCCAGGCTGGCCTCAAAGTGAACATCCTCCCAAGTGCTGAGGTTATAGGTGTGTGCCACTGTACCCAGCGACACAAATATTTTAATGCTCCCCCTCCCCCCGCCCCCCCAGACAGGGTTTCTCTGTGTAGCTTTGGAGCCTGTCCTGGATCTCGCTCTGTAGACCACGCTGGCCTCGAACTCACCGAGATCTGCCTGCTCTGTCTCCCGAGTGCTGAGATTAAAGGCATGCACCACCACCGCCCGGCATATTTTAATACTTAAGTAAAGCTTTGAGGGAGATTGAGAGAGGGGTCAGTCAAGGCTAAGGATGAGAAAGAAGTCATAAGGAAACCTGGTACTTGGTAAGCTAATTAGCAAATTAACATTTAAAGGATTTTTATTCTAGAATGCATAATTATGTTATAATTTCAGTGTTGAAACATCTAAGATTAGTATTCTGTTTTTATCTACAATCATTTCTCACTATCTCTAAACATTCCTAGGTAATGTGCAGAGTGAACGGAAGGAAGAGAAGCCTTTACGCCTGAGTATGCCCATAATTGCAGAAGAGGAGGAGGAGGAGACTGACTTCAGCGAAGCAGGTAGATATGCATCTCATCAATTAGTGCAGGGTCTTAGGCTTGCAGAGCGAGCGGCCGGGTTAGAGCCCTCCCCATGACAGGGGACCCAGGTCCTCTCTCTGACCCTTGCTTTGGCTCACTGGAGCACGTCAGTGTTTCACTGGTAACCATGCCACTCCACAGCGAGCAGCGATGCAGTCCGTGCATATGGACGCCTGCTAGGGATTCTGTTGCTGCCACTGTCTCAGGAGCAGCTCCCAGACCTCTGCCCTGCTGTGTGCTTGGTCTTGGCTGCTTCTCTTCTAGGGATCTGTTTTCTTTTTCTTCCTAACCCTTGACCCTCCGCCTTCCATGGCATCCCCTTTTTATTTTTCATGGATGGGGAACATTTCTTTTTTATCACAGCTTTCTAGTGTTCTTGTTTCTGTGTCTTGCATTTAATGATGGTTATCTGCATGATAGTTACGCCTTAGCTGTGAGAGCCAGAAAGACACAGCACATACGTGTTGTGTTATGTTTCCAGGTTTCATTGTGATGGAGTCAAAGTCTGCACTTTCTCTTTGCACTGCCTAGATAACTCTCAGTTAGCTAGCCCTGGGTTCATGGTAATTATAGGGAAGGCATACCCCTGGGGAAATTTCAAGCTACTTAATAATTAAGAAGTAGGATTTAGAGTGACGGAGCTCTCCTATCTTACTGGCATCTCAGTAAGATTGAAATCCTTCTGTCCATTGGAGATAGGAGTTTCTTTTTTTTGTTTTTTTTTGAGACAGGGTTTTTCTGTATAGTTTTGGTGCCTGTCCGGGAGCTCACTCTGTAGACCAGGCTGGCCTCGAACTCACAGAGATCCTCCTGGCTCTGCCTCTCTAGTGCTGGGATTAAAGGTGTGCGCCACCACCACCTGGTGAGGTAGGAGTTTCTAAACTGCAATTTCATTAGAAGAAAGTAGCATGTGTGTCAGAGCTAAGATTTTTTTTTAAGTTAGCAATAAGGTAATGCGCTACATTGTGTCACTGAAATATATATTAAAATTTAATTACATATTATATAATGTAATATATTAATATTGTAAATCATTTAATCTATATTATACGTGTGTGTGTGTGTGTGTGTGTGCGCTTTGTTATTTATCTCCCTCAAGGCTTCCCTCTTAGATCTTGGCTGTGAGGACATTGGTGGGTTAGACTAGTTAAACACTTACCCAGGTGACCTGTATATTGTTACTTAAAGCTGTCATTTAAATGTCAGTTTGTTTAAAGAATTGATGGACTTCCTAACCTTGTATCCACAGAGTTCACTGCACCCAAGAGGAGAAGAAAGCGCTGACCAGGAGCCCGGTGGAGTTTTAAATCCGAGCTTTCTGACAGAAGAACAGGTTTTATTTTGTTCTGAGCAGGAGGCTGGCCAGCAAGGACTAACTTCTGAGAACAGGGTCATTTCTGTGAAATGGGGGAGCCCGACGTAGGTCAAGAGTTGGAATAGAGGTTTACTCTGAAGTTTAATGTAACATTTCTGTTAAAAGTCTGTGTGAATGGGGATAAAGTTTGCATTTAGAATGTAGTAGAAAGAACTGTGCATTGGTGGATTATGCACCACTGTACTGTTTACTGTTCTGTTTTTAAAACATTTTTCTAAAATACTGTTTATATATAAGTGACTCGTACCTGCCATCCAGCAATGGGTTGGGCTGTGATTTTTGTTTAATATTCTACGCGTTGTGGTTAAATGCAATAAAAGTTTTGTCCCACTTGTTTTATCTTTTAATGTATGAATTTCCGTGGTTAGTGACTTGTCTAATAACTTAGGAGGTTAACACTCCTTTGGTGATGTATTCCTGTTTATCCATTTACTAGACAGGGTCTTGCTGTATGTGCTAGGCTGGCCTCGAACCTTCCACACGCCACCTCAGCCTCCCCACCGATGGGGTTGTAGAGTGCACCACCATGCCTCACTCGTTACCTTCTTCAGTGTTTGCTTTCAAGTTCCTGTTGATCTCCTGTACACGAATACATATGTATGTGTATGTCCTTGTCTACACATAAGACTAATTAGTAAGCTGTTTAAAGCTCTGCCTTTCTAATAAGCCTTTAGAAGCAGTCATAGAAATCTTAGAATGTGTCTTTGACACAGAACCTTTGTAAATTACAGAAAAAAATTTCTTTTTTTTTTTTTTTTTTTCAGAGCTGAGGACCGAACCCAGGGCCTTGCGCTTGCTAGGCAAGCGCTCTACCACTGAGCTAAATCCCCAACCCCCAGAAAAAAATTTCTATAGCGTCACACATGTGCTGCTCTTAATTTCTCATTCCTGGAGTTTAAATGGAAAGGGCTTGAGCTGTGTTTGCATGCTCCCAGAAAGAAGAAGATCACTTCCATGACATGCAGCTAGCTTAGCCTAACTTAACAGTTAGTGATTAAGGTGCAGAGTCTGGGTTGAAGAGGAAATTTCCAATTCTGAGATGACTGAAAGTGTGTATCTTGCATATATAATATTTTAAGATCAAAATATTAATGTTGACTCAGGTAAAAGTTGGGTTTGTTATCCTGTTAGCTCCGAGGACTAACTTCAGCTCTGTCTGATAATAGGTGTAACACTCCAGAGCTGGGACTAGTGATGTTTACAGGCATTGTACAGCTGTGATTCTGTGTAGCTGAGTTGTAATCTATTTTTCATAAAGTGCTTATAGAAAACATGGTATCATTTCCCAGACTAAAGCGATGGTGAGTAGTAATACAGTACTCGAGGCAACACTTGTTGTCATAATAGCCGAAAGCTTGTGTTTTTCCAGATCACTGTGGTTCATTTGACAGCTGAAGGGAACCCTAATTTTCTTGTGCTGATTTTAATTAGGTATAATGGATACCTTCTTCTCTGCCTACCTTGGGTATAGTGAAAAGATTGATACCTCTGTCAGTCTGTCTGTCCACCTACTTATCTATCTACATCTCTTGAGAAAATATCTTAAAAATGATCTTTATGCGCTGAAAATTACTTTTATTTCTCCTAGGTTAGCTTAGGAAAATAACCATAGTTACTAATGCCTTCCCTACCCTTGATTCTTGAATTAAATTACAGTTTGAAGAAGGCTTACTTTTTAAATGGCTTGGAAAGAACTCTGTGGGTGTGAAGCTATTCACATTTTCATTTATCTTTTGAACGACTGTGTAGTAATTTTCATTGCACATTTTTCTTATTCTCTGTGTTAACGTAAATGTCAAAGCCCAGACTTGAGGTTGTATAATCTCTTTTATGTGATATTTTTAAATGCCTGAATTATTCATTCTACTGCACTGTGTATTACAGGTCTGAATTTTTAACGTTTGAGCAGGCTCTTTTCAGTTGGAAGAAACAAAAGCATCCTCCCACTCTGTTAAATGCTAGGAGCTTACTGAAAGAATGCGACTAAGTAAGTAAAGGACCCCATCAAAGACACAGCTTCCTCAAGGATTTGGAAAATAACTACAGGCTTCCTTAACATCAAATGATGCTCTTAACTAGGATGGAGATCCCTGGTACCATCAGTTTTGACCCATGGACCATCGGGCACAACAGAAGACAGAAAGGACCCCTCTGTGGCAGCTTTCCTAAGAAAAGGTGAATGGACAGGCATTTAGAGTCTCAAGATTTCCCCCTGCAATCTTGATGTAATCAAGAAGGGACACAGACATTCCCTTCACAGACAACCACACTGCACAGCGGTGAAGAACATCCGCTCTGGGCAGTCTGGGTTTGCTCTGGCATTACACTGTACCCCCGGCATTTAATATATGCCATCTGTAATAATTTGGGGCTGTCTATACTGTAACTCAGTCTTAGGCTGGCAAGGGTTCCTCCACTGAGCTATGCTCAGTCCTTTGTTCTATTCACTAAGTTTCACATGCTGGACTTGGAATTTACTGTGTAGCCCAGACAGGTCTCGGAGCTTCCTGTCTCAGCTTCCCGAATAGGTGGGATGAGAGACTGCCACCCAGTCTAACTATTCCTGTTTTTGACAAACAGTTCTGTGTTTATTCACATGTAAACCATATCCATGGCTCTTTATTTCTTTGTGAAAGCCATGCTTATATCTGGATGGTTCTTCAATCTGAAGAAAATACTGATTTATTTTTGAAGCTCAGCACTGCTGCAGACCAGTTCTATCATATTTTCTTTGTCTGAAAAATACCTTTCATCCTCACTACTGAATGGTATTTCTATAGGATTTAGAAATCTAGCTAGACAGCTTTTTTTTTTTTTTCTCCCTACGGTCAGCACCTGTAAGATTTTTCCATCCCATCATCTGGTGGGAAATTGGAATCCGTTCCTCCGGTCCTCTTGTGTACTGTAATCCTTTTATTTGGCTGTGTTATATTTTGGTGCTGGGAACCGAACCCATGGCCTTGCATATGCTAAGCACACACTTTACCAAGAGTTTCACCACTTCCTGTCTGCCTGTAATCTAGTCTGTTGTTACTGTTACTCAGCAAGTTGATGATGTCTGGTGTGGTTGATTTTTCTAACCCGTGATGCATACTGCACTGGCCTCACTGGCTTCTCTTTCTGGGACTTCAGTTACGTCTGTTATTAGTTAGGACTGTCTCACAGCTCATATTTTGTCTCCTCCAATAATACAATCCTGTGCTCCAGAGTGCCTTTTGATTTGTGTTCAAGTTCATGTTCTTTCCTTCTCTTGTATTCACTCTGCTTTTGATTTTCTCCAATAACTTAATTTGTAGTTCTGAAATTTCTCCTTGATTTCTTTATGGGTTTCTGTCTTCATTGCAATTAACGCATCTGTCACCTTCTCTAACCATTTTTATATATTGGGGGCCGGGTAGAGGAGGGGGTTTAGACAGGGTCCCTCTATGTAGCTCCTGCTGTTGGAAGATGGAACTTGCTATGTAGAACAGGCTAACCTGAAACTCACAGAGATTCACCTACGGCTGTTTCCAGTGCTGGGATTAAAGGCGAGCGCCACCACACCCCACCCTGTTGGTACTTTTAAAGTTTGTTTTTGAAGTACAGCACTTTTCCTGGATCACATAAAGTATTTGTCATATGAATATACCCTTACAGGACTTGAACTTTGAACTCAGGAGCCCCATGAGTGGGAGGCTCCTGAGAACTCTGCTCAGTACTTTGTCACTTCCAGCTACTGACTAGCCCTAGAATCACGAAGTTGCTTTGTGTGGTGCCCCAGAGATGACAATTTGTACTCAGGTTTGGGGCACTGTCCCTTATGGCTCTTTTCAGAGATTTCTCATCTGGACTTCTAACTGTGCTAATTGCCAGAGAAAGAAAGCTTTAAGGTGAAATAAACAGACCCTCTCCTCCCAAGTTGCTTTTGGTCATGGTCTTTATCAGAGCAGCAGAAAGTGATGTATTAAACATGAATTTTTTTTTATGGTAAATGTATTTTTAAGTGATGTGAGTTTGGCTAAAGCTTCAGAAATTGCTCACTCCTTGTTAAAGGTTTTGGATGGTTGATATATCTTAGTTTCCTGCAGCATAATTGGTATATTGCTGCCCTTCGTAAGTGTCTGCAGTTAGACAGTAAACTGGATGTGTTCTCTTTGGAAATTTCCACTGTTTCCCTTCCACCAGCAGTGCTGAGAAGAACCTTTGTATTGTATTCAAAAATGAAATACCCTGTCTTTTTTTAAAGGCCGTATCTCTAGAAAACAATCGTGTTTGCAAGTTGATATGAACTGAGCAAACAATCAAAAGATTTGTCTCTGGTATATAACAAAACATGAAATTATCACGCTCCCGGTGAATAACTCTATTATGCTTTGGACAGATTTTCTTAGATTTGCAAATATGATTTACTCTCACGACTGTAGTCTTTAGGAGCTAGAACAAATCTCTCCGTAATCTTTCTGGGTCTGTGTAATTAGGATTTAATTGCTTCAGAGAGGAAAATGAAACTGTGGAATGACTCCTCAGGGCTATATTATCAGGATTTCATTTTCTTTTATTCTTTGGTATATTATCTCACCCCCCCGCCCCCATATTAACATTTAATAAAATGAACAGAGGAGTCCAGCCCATTTCTACAGTCTGGGCAACCACAGGAAATGAAACAAGGCAGATGTGGGTATCCAGTAAGAGCTTGTTAAGCCTAGAACTTGTGGCACCAGAAGGAGGGGCCAGGTCCAGGCAGGGGCATACTTCTATGCACTTCGTTTTTAGTTTAATTCTTATTTATATTTTAATTTTTGCTTTTATTTCTTTTCATTTTTTGAGAGCTTTATTGTTAATGCTGAGATGTTTTTGATGGTATTCTTTGATCCATTTTTTCTATATTTCGTTAAAAGATTCAAGCATTATTTTACCTCCTGTTTCTAATCATTGCAATATCTGAAATTCAGCAAGTCAGCCACGTTGGTCTCACTGGTGATTTCTAATGGGAGCTCAGATTTTCTTGACCTGAGTGCTGGGGCCTTATTAATGCTTTCCTTTAGAAAGGGTTGATATCTGTGTTTACTGTACAGCAGAAATACTATTACTTTGGCACTTTCAAAGTCTCTCCCTGTGTCTGTCTCCTGACTGGATCTCACTTGCAGCAGTTCACAGATGAGTACTTCTTTGGTCTCTGCCCCACTTGTGTATTGCCTGTTCTGGTTTCAGCTCAGTGTTTTCTTTTCTCCTTTGGAAATTCTCCCACTTTCTATCGAGCACAGGACACCATGCACGTTTACTTCTGTAGCCATTTATCCCAGAGGTGTAAGAAGCCTTTTACTATTTTTCAACCTTCTTTTCCTTTAAAATATTTTTATTAATTATTTGAGGGTTTCATACAAAGAGAGGCCTTTAAAAGTATTAGATCTGGGGCAGGAGAGCAGGCTCAGCAGTTAAGAGCACTCTCTGCTCTTGTGGAGGACTCAGCCTCCATGCCTGGTAACCAAATCGCAGCCCTGGGGATCCAATGCCCTCTTGTGGCCTCCTTGGGTACTGCATGCATGTGGTGTACTAACAGCATTCAGGCGAACACTCGTACACATAAATAAAACAAATCTTTTCTCATCTGCTCTGTCACACTGCTAGTCCCAGAAGTCATGGTAGGTAGTAGTTTATCGGAAGAGGAAGGAAAGGCACCACCTGGGTGTTAGGTGACTTGTCTGGGATCATGCTGGAGAGTGGGGAGGCCAAGTCTGGCTGCAACACCTACACTTCTAACCACTGACCTGGACCATCAGGTCTTTCTTCAGGGACAGGTTCCTGAAAGGGAGGACCAGCAGATGAGAGGAAAAGAAGAATATTGGGAAGCTGGAGTTGGGAGGTCTTACATAAGCTGCATCTTTTTTGTTTTTAAAGATTTATTAATTATGTATACAGTGTTCTGCCTGCATGCCAGAAGAGGGCACCAGATCCCATTACAGACAGTTGTGAGCCCTCATGTGGTTGCTGGGAATTGAACTCAGGACCTTTGGAAGAGCAGCCAGTGCTCTTAACCACTAAGCCATCTCTCTAGCCCCTTGTTTTTGTTTTTCAAGACAGAGTTTTTTGGGTAACAGCCTTGGCTGTCCTAGAACTCACTCTGTAGACCAGGCTGGCCTGGAACTCACTGAGATCCACCTGCCTCTGCCTCCCAAGTGCTGGGATTAAAGGTGTGTCCCACCACCACCTGGCATAAGCTGTGTCTTATGCCAAGCAAGTTTATTAAGAAGCGCAGAATCTTACTTACATACTGTTTGCAGGGGGCAGACTAGGACAGAGTCAGGAGGAAGCTTTTCAGTGTTACACAAGGGGGACACAGGGTATCTCAAGTGTGTCAGAGGCCAAGCCTCGGGACTAATAATCATGGCCCTTCAAGGAGGGGGGAAAAATCAAGTTCCCAGGATCTGAAACCTTAGCTCCCCCAAGGCCCAGGCCCCAGGTCATCACCAGCTTTGCTAAGCATGTACCTGGTTTGAGACAAGAAATTGAGTTCCTTTTCCATATGCCAGGGCCTCAGGGGAAGTCCCAGACTGGCCCGGCTCTTAACAAACCATCACACAAGTCAAAACCTCAGAGAATGTTGCCTAAGTATTGCCAAAAGTTGCTTTAATTTTGAGAGCAGGAGAGGAGTACAAAGGGAGTGGACAGGCTGGAGTAGCAAATTTAAGGGGTTCTCCAGAGGTTGGAAGGTACCTGTTGATCACCAAATTTAAGGGGTTCTCCAGAGGTTGGAGGGTACCTGTTCATCATTATATTTAAGTTTGTAAGTTTAGAAAAAAGCATTACAGAGCTGAAGGAATGCAATTTCAAAGAACAGCACCACCAGTAGCAGTAAAAAGTGATAACGGTAACATTTTATCCTTCGAATTTGGCAATTAGGAGGCCGTGATCTGAGGGCAAATTTTTACCATCGTTTGAGGTTCTTTTTAATTGGAATGAAGTAGAGGGAGAAACTGGGCCAGGGAGAGGTGGGCCATGAGGGTTCAGAGGTGGAGATAAAAGATTTAGAAGCCAGACCTAAGAAGAATGAAATAAGGGAATGAATTCACAGACCACGCATTTTCTTCTAGTTTGAATTAGGTTAATATTGCAAATTAGTGTTTTGAAACTCCTGTTTCCCTCTATAGTTACTTAGCGCTCTCTTGAGCCAAGTAGAAAGAAAAAGACTCAAAGTGCATGCTGTGTGTTCAGACACCTTGAAGCCTCTTATTTGGGCATTACTCCTTAAATAAGTCACAGCTTTGAAAAGTTGTATCTTATTTTAGCTAAAATAGGTAAGTACTTTGACAGAGAACTGATGTTACCTCACCGGAAGAAAAGAAACCAACCATGTCCATAAATGGACCTGCCTACTCCCAAATTTGTAAGATCTCACTCCCTTGGCGATTGTATTCAGAAGTGGGGGCCTCTGCATGGTGATTGGGACCTCCACCCCTGGCCCTGGACTCTGTTTTTTAAGTGGATTCTTTAGGCATCAGAGCCATTTATTGAGAAGGTTTTTTTGTTTTGTTTTGTTTGTTTTTTGTTTTAGCATAGGATTTGTTTCCTGGTGGCTGAATCAGAATTTAGTGTCTCTCCATTGTAGAAAATACCAAGGCAGAAACTGCTGGCTAAGAAATTCCAAGTCTTCGGGCAGTTTTGGTCCCTGTAACTAGCTGCTGTTGCCTGGGTTAGGAGCTCTCCAACTTCAGGATCTTTTAGGAGCAGAAGAAGCATGCTTAATAAGCAAATTATAGGGCTCCACTCTTGGCTTCCAGGCCAGTGCGGGGTGTTTATCCACCAACCCCACAGTTCCCAAGAGAGAGAAAGACCAACTTTTCCCAAAACTTATGAACTTTAAACTTTTTACACCTGAATTTTTGACTCAGGGAGAAAACATTTTCTGCCGCTTAGACTTAGTATTTTAGCTGTCTCCAGGCCAAAAGCTTCCATTGGAAACTTTTCTACCCCATAAGCTCAAAGAAGAGCTTTTTTACTACCCGTAAAGCTCAAAGAAAGACCCCCCCCCAGTTTGCATTCATAGCCCCCAAAGTTAGAAAATTGAAGAGTTTTTCTGTCTAGTTGCCTAACTTAATTTTTTTTACATGATCTTACACTTCTAAGTTTTTCCTACACTATATTACTACACTATACCTTACAGTTATTTTTCATAGATAGAAATTAAGAAAGAGATAAAAGATAGAAATCTTGATAGAAGAGATTTTTGCGCTGTAGCATCGGACATCCTTCTAGTAATTTTTTCCTTTTCTTGGGGATAAAACTCCTTGACCTTATTAATTTTTCTTTCACTTCAACACTGGACCGGCCACTTCAACTGGTAGAGCCTTCCTCTCACTTTCACCAAAAACTCTGTAATAAAACTAAATATTACTATTATTTTCCTTTGTCTTTAGTCCCTGTTCATGGTGCCATTCTGCGGGGTGTTTACCCATCAACCCCACAGTTCTCTAGAGTTTTCTTGAGTGAGAGTAGCAGGAAATATTAGAAGAATTTAGATGTGGAGATAAACAGATAGAAAATACAGGATAGCCTCGAGAGGGCCTGGAACCTATTCCACCAGGCCCTGGCCGGGGCACCTGACTGTCTCTGCCCTAGGGTATTTATAGAAATGTCAAGTGGTGGAGCAAAAGACCTCCACCCAGCACAGCCAAGTGCAGACCAGTTCAGACACCTGCACTCAGGCCTGTGGTCCAATCATCCTCTCTACGCAGACCTGCTGGGTCAAGCCACCAGGAACCTGAAAATGGGCTACCACAGTATGTCTGAGATGTTTGCAGTCTAGGAATCTGCATTTTTATAAAACTTTCCAGGTGACTGGACCAGGTGGTCAGAGGTACATACTTGGGGAAAGCTGGCCTGGGATTGCCTTTGGAAAAATAGACTCATTAGAATGCAGTTCTTGTCCTCTGTGAGCATGCTGATTCTTTGTGTGTGTGTGTGTATGTGTTTCTCTGTGTAGCTTTTGGAGCCTGTCCTGGAACTCACTTTGCAGACCAGGCTGGCCTCCAAACTCAGAGATCTGCCTGCCTCTGCCTTCCGAGTGCTGGGATTGAAGCTGGGATTAAAGTCTTGAAACACCCCCCCCCCCAAAAAAAAAAAAAACCAAACCAAAAAACATGCTTTCCTGACAGGTTTGGCAGCTGAGAGACATTTTGGATCAGAAGACAGACAACCATGACCCTGAGGTTTCCTAGTTTTAGGAAACTGTACCTAAGCCCTTTCATGTAGATAGAAATTCAAATGTATTAGTCCCTATCCATTCCCTAGGGTTAAACTAGGACATAATGGTATTTATTACCTAATGGGTATCTTTAAAAAAAATGTGCTTTAGTTACCACAATCTGTCATAATTGCACAATATGAAATATTTGAGTTTGGTGACTTAGACACCATTGCAAAGAGATGAAGACATCTAATGGAAGTTAAAAGTAAATTCTTTTAAAAAATCATTTTACATGTACTTTTTTTTTTTTTTTTGCCTGCATGTATGTCTGTGTGCCACATGTGTGCAGTGCCTATGGAGACCAGAAGAGGGCGCAGGAGCCTCTGGAAGTGTAGTTGCAGATGGTTTAGTTGCCATGTGGGTGCTGGGAATTGAACCCTGGTCCTTTAGAGGAGGCAGCCAGAGCTTTTAACTCAGTGAGCCATCTTACCAGCTCCCAAAAGTAAATTCTTAGAAAAGAAATAGTCAAACCTTGTTCTCTTCCTGTGCCTGATAAAATGTTGGTAGCTAACGGGCACCATACACAAATCATACATAAAATAGCTTTCTTTTCACAAAGTGTAACACACAGGTGGTAGCGATTTCAATCGTCAATAGCTGTAAAACGGTCACTCTGCAGTGACCTCAGCCCTCCACCCTTCAGTGGTCTCATTTCTTATAGCCAGAGAGCCAGCCGGAAGTGGACATAGATCAAGGGCCAGAGTTTCCATAGGAGAGAGAGGCCTGTCCTATTTGCTTGAATTGAACTCAAGCAATGTGTGTGGTGACATCTGAACCCCAACCAGAACCCTGCCTTAATCAAATCACCTTAGCAAGATTTACAGACAGGCTCTCGCTCTGTAGCTGTTGCTGCCCTGGAACTCACCGTGGGGACCAGGCTGGCCTCATACTTAAAGAGGACCTCTTGCCTATGCAGCCAGAGTACGTGGGCCATGCCAGGCAGCAAGGACATTTTAAATACAAATGCTTGGTCCTACCCTTCCTTTGTCCTGACCTTGTTCTCCCAGGCTAGTCGGTCCTCCTACTTGTCATCCTCAAGGTCTTCAGATTCTGGCCTCCTCAGTTTTCTCTCTGCCCCTACTCATTTCCACTGTGGCCCTTCTCCTGCTCCTGACTCCCTAAGCTCTGGGCTGGCTATTCCGGGGCCTCTGAGACTCACTAGCCATGTGCTTCTGTTATTCCCAAACAGCTGTCTTGCCTCCTCTGCTCCTTGGCTCTAGTTCTAGGAAAGCCCTCATGATTGGCTAGAAATTTTTCCCCCTAGTTATCCTTTCCTTCTGTCTCTTCGTCCCAACATAAACAGGTTAAAATCCTTTCACTCGCTTGAGTTCTTGGTCTTCTCTGTGTGCTCAGTTTTCCTCAAGGTTCATCTTTTCAAGCTGATTGGATGAAGAAATGCTTGAGGGGACTGCTGTGGGTGTGTGGGTGCAGTTCTGGATATATCGGAAAGAGCATTTCAAGAGATGATTATGGCACAAGGGCTCCAACTTAATGAGTGCATTAATCACTTCATGGATTCATAAATGATGACATTTGGAGGCTGTGAGAATTGGGGTGTTGGGGCCTCATTGTAGGAAGTAGGTCATAGAGAGTGTCCTTGGGGGCTAGGTCTTGCCCCGCCCTTTAATTATATTCCTCTTTACTTTGCTCCCTGGCCATATTCTTTGTCTCTGTCTCTCTCTGCTCTCTCTTTCTCTGTTTCTCCTCTCTCTCCCTCCTTCCCTCCCTCTCTCCCTCCCTCCCCCTCTCTTTTTCCCTCTCTTTCTGTCTCTCTGAATGTTTCTCTCCTCGTCTCTCTCTGCCTGTCTCTGTCTCTGTCTCTATCTCTCTGCTCTCTCTCTCCCTGCTCTCTCTTTCTCTGTCTCTCTGTTTCTGTCTCTCTGTCCCTGTCTCTCTGTTTCTCTCCTCTCTCCTCTTTCTTTGTCTCTCTCTCTCCCTCTCTCCTCTCTCTCTAGGGTGGAAGTTCTCCAATGTTTGTCATCCCAGCCCTCTTCACCTAACACCCACTCCTAGTTTTCTTGAATTTGGATCTTCCCACTCCAGCCACCCCCTCCTCCCTTTGTGAGCACTCTACGATCCAAGCTCAGCATCGACTGTGGTTTTCATTCTTGTGTGATTTCATTTACCAGGTAGGTCACCACCTCTAGCTAGACTTTGGCATTTGTAATCTTGTTTTCTTTTTTTAATATTTTTTAGATATTGATTTAATTTTATCTGAATATGACTTTTCCCCTGCACATTTATATGTGCATCAGAAGGTATCAGATCCTCTGGAACAGATGGTTGTGAGTCACCGTGTAGGTTCTGGGACCTGAACTCAGGTCCTCTAGAAGAGCAACAATTGCTCTTGGCTGTGGAGCCATCTCTCCAGTCCCTAGTCATAAGTTTTGTAAAGAGACAAAGAGCCCAAGTGTTGATTTTAATTTCAAAAGCTGAGGGCAAATGCAAGTCACAGATTTGCAAGAACGCAGGATGTTGAAGGGTCTGTTTCCAGCCCCTTAGGAGAGGGACTTCCTGATCCCCAGAGGGATGGTCTTCATCATACAGGAGATCAGTGAGCTGAGGTCCCATTGCAGGCATGAGGGGACAATGGCATCCCCTATCTGCTTCCTCCTTGCTGTTTCTTTCCATATGGCAGACTCCACTGAATGCAACAGAAGCTGAAAATAACAGACACTTATCTTTCCAGCCTCTGTCACAGCTGAAATGATTTTGACTCCTGATAGAAAGAGGCTGAACCAGGCATGATGGTGCACGCCTTTAATCCCAGTACTTGGAAAGCAGAGGCAGGAGGATCTCTGAGTTTGAGGCCAGCCTGGTCTATACAGTGAGTTCCAGGGCAGCCAGGGCTATACATCAAGACCTTGTCTTAAGAAAGAGAGAGAGAGAGAGAGAGAGAGAGAGAGAGAGAGAGAGAGAGAGAGAGAAAGAAAAGAGAAGAGAAGAGAAGAGAAGAAAAAGGAAAGAGAGATGAGGAGAAAACCCTCAAGCTGCCTGCTTTTAGAATGTTAGCATGTGTAGCCTCACTGTGACCACGAAGACAGAACTGATGACCGAAGCTGGCAGAGTCGGAAGATAGTGAGATGCTGAGTCCTCGCTGACGTTGCTGAATCAACTATGGGACCACTACCTTTGCATTCCTCGTTCTGTGAGATGCAAGGTTCTTACTGTTCAAGCTCCTGTTCCGTGGCTGCATGCAGCTGACATCATCCCAGGCTCGAATGGAGAGAGCTATTCCCATGAACCGGGGGAAGTGGAAAACTTCCAGGCAGGCTGTGAGAACTGAGACTGTAATGTCACATTACACATTTCGTTTGTTGGCCCACTATGCAGAGGTCCCTTCACCACGTGACAATTGAAAAAGAAACAGTTGTTACAGGCCAGAGAAATGACTTAGCAGGTAATGGCTCTGTAACCCAGCTTGGCAATCAGTGTTCATTCCCTGGGACCAACATGGTTAAAGGAGAAAACTGACACCCCCCACCCCCCCCCACCCCCACACAAATTGTCCTCTGACCTCTACGTGCACACTATGGCATGTCCCAACACCAATAAAGGAGGGTAATAAAAACAGTTTTTTAAAAAGAAATAGTTGTCTGGTCAATGAGAAGAGCCTTGACCCTCCATAGCTTTTCCTGTTTGCTCAGAATGGCATGGGTGAATAGCCACGGGTTTTGCCTCAAGGGCAATGGAAAAGCCAAAGAGCAAAGGTCAGACTTGTGAGGACTTTGGAGGTGGGTGACAGGGCAGGGAGCAGTGGTTGTCACATGCATGGACTGGTAATTCGTCCATCCATGACTGGATCTCCATGGTGTACTGGGTGTGTCCAACATTTTGACACTGTGACATGAAGTTATTATCTACAAAGTTCATGCTTGAGAACTGTAAAATCAAGACTAAAAATGCCACACACAACACATACACACACACACACACAATCTCACATTTTAAGTCAGTTTACAATTTTGTGTTTGGCCACATTCATAGCTATCTGTAGCTAGAGTTTTCCTGCCTGGCCCACAGTCAGGACAAATCTCTCTCACCTGCCAGTCCCACAGCCGCTCAGACCCGACCAAGAAAACATAGAGACTTATATTGGTTACAAACTGTATGGCTGTGGCAGGCTTCTTGCTAACTGTTCTTACAGCTTAAATTAATCCATTTCTATAAATCTATACCTTGCCACGTGGCTCGTGGCTTACCGGCATCTTCACATGCTGCTTGTCATGGCGGTGGCTGGCAGTAACTCCTTCCGCCTTCCTGTTCTTCCTTTTCTCTTCTCTGTTAGTCCCACCTATACTTCCTGCCTAGCCACTGGCCAATCAGTGTTTTATTTATTGACCAATCAGAGCAATTTGACATACAGACCATCCCACAGCAGCTATCTTTGGCTGAATTCAGCCTAGGGCTGTGTGATAGACACTACTGTAGACAGGAGTCATTTGGTGGTGGTGGCGCATGCCTTTAATCCCATTACTCGGGAGGCAGAGCCAGTTGGATCTCTGTGAGTTCGAGGCCTGCCTGGTCTACAGAGCGAGATCCAGGACAGGCGTCAAAGCTACACAGAGAGATCCTGTCTGGAAGGTGGGGGGAGGAGACAGGAGTCATGCCTTCTTGAGGACAGATGGTACATAATATCTTTCAATACACCCCCATGATACCCAGTGCTTACCCCCCAAAATTGCATGTAACCTCTTAGGGAAGAAGGAATTATCTCAGATGAACCTAAATTCATGGAATTGACTCTGAAGTGAGTGAGATCAAGCGTCCTAACAATAGGTGGAATGGGCACTTGGGTCAGGAGGTTAATTTGATTATATAGAAAACAAATAATTTTTTTCTTTGAATCCGTGGACTATCTATTTTATAGAACAATTATTTATCTCAAACAATAAACCTCACCTCAGCCCTGCTTTCTGGACACTCCCTTCATTTACTTACTGCCAAACATTTTGAGAGACTGTCATACTTGGGGTCTCCCCATCTTGGAAGTCCAGTAGTTTCTTAACCCTTTCTAGCTGACATTTGGCTCCACTGGCCCACATGTAACTCGTGAAATACAGACTTTGAGCCATCATTATCCTCCTTATAATTTAGAAAAGCACTTTGATTAATGAGTAAAAAAAAAAAAAACTTCATAAATGTCCTACCCCTTTGAGCCAAGCCCATCTCTCCATCTTGCCCTTCAAAATAGCTTCATTTCATGGTTTTTGAGGTTCAAATAGGTTCACACTTCTATTTTCTAATGTTCTTTTCTTTTTCCTCTCCCCCACTCTGCCTATTTCAAGGTTTTGTGTTGTTGGTCGTTTTTTGGCTCTTTTGGGGGGCCCACCACCCAGCTTCCAAATAAATCACATACTGAGGCTTATTCTTAATTATAAATGCCTGGCCTTAGCTTGTCTTAGTTCCTAGCCAGCCTTTCTTAACTTATCCTGTCTATCTTCTCCCTCTGGGCTCTTCCTTTTCTATTCCTGTATACCTTTCTTTGTTTCTTACTCTGTGGCTTGCTGTGTAGCTGGGTGGCTGGCCCCCGGAGTCCTCCTCCTTCTCTGGCTTCTGGCTCCTAGATCCTTCACTCCTCCATCTCCTCTTTCTCCCCAGATTTCTCCCTCTATATATTCTCATTAGATCATCAGGTGTTTTGGACAGGCACAGTAACACAGCTTCACAGAGTTAAACAAATGCAACATAAACAAAAGTAACACACATTAAATAATATTCTACTACAGTTTGGTTGTGTTGTTTGTTTGGCGGCCTACTGTAGAGAGTTGTTATAACTAAAACACAAGCCTGGTGTCTGTCTGTGCTTCTTGAAGTGTGCCTGAGAATCACATATGCTATAAACAGATTAAAACAACGTCCCAGGTCAGCAGTATAGAATGTGAATGTGGCTCGCCTTCGCAATGCTCACGCCCTCATCTGTACCCTGTGGATTGGTCAGAGAGGATTCCTCTGCTGTTCTCCTGTACCTTCATTTGCGTGCCTGGCCAAATGGCAGCTGCTTCCAACTCTGCCTTACTCCTGAATCTTGTTGGTGTACAGTCATGCCTGGGATGATGCCCACTGGCATCCTCACTGTTTGGGTTGGATGAGCAGCCTTAAATGGACCAAATACATCGTGCCTGCAAAAAAACAAATGCCTTCCTGGGCATGCACTTGAGGCTGTGTGTTTGACCCACTTGATGCTTTCCCATGTAGGATGTGGTGGTGGTTTCTCATTTGCTCCTGTCCCCTAAATATAGCAAGAATCCTTTGGTAAGGTTTCCAGCCTTCCATAAGATGTACGGCATACAACGCCCACAGGTGGACTCCTTTGAAAGCCCTTTAAACCACGGGGGCCCTTGAGGCAATACCATTTGACTTTCTCATCGAGCTGGTCCTTTAATACAAGTCATCTGACAAGCCTGTGGTCTGGCCCGCAATTAGCCACCAGTTAGTTGTCCACCCAGTTTACATCCAATTAGTTAATTGGCCATTTATTCACTCATTAATTCTCGCAGGTTTCCAGTTATAAAGCCATCCATTAACTCATCTAATAGGTATCTGAGAGTCTACTACATGCAGGGCTCTATTTTCACCTTGGGAACAAAACAGGAGAAGGAGAGGAGCACCTGGTGAGTCCTGGTCCTCAAGCCCTGGAGGCACCTGGGTGATTCTTGGCGCATTCTGCCACCTGTTCCCCTGCTTTGCTCCATTCAGCTGGGGCTCAGGGTCGACCCTGCTGGAAAGAAGCACCAGGCCTGGGTGAACTGGAGGAATTGAGACAAGAAAACAAGTGTGCAGCAGGCGAATAGAGCGGGCAAGGTACCTGGAGAGGAGTGGGCCAGGTTGCCGGCTGCTTTGTCTTTGGGAGGGATGCTGCCGCGGGGTGGGCAGGGCTGGCCCCGCTGAGGACCGATCGGGCTTCGCTGGGGTGGAGGGACGCCGGCGGGGGCGACCACGGGGCTCGGGGCGGCGCGGCGGGGGCGCGCGGCGGGAGCATCTGTGCGCGTCGCGGGCTCCCGAGCGCGCGGGGCCTGCCGAGAACGCGCGCGGCCGGGCGCGGCGTGGGTACCCCAGCCGCGGGCGGCCGCCCCACAGCCCCTGACGGCGACCATGGCGACTGACAGTAAGTGCGGGGCCCCCTGGGGAGGCCGAAGCGCCTAGGGTGGCAAGTTCTCCTCCCGCGCGCGCGCGCCTGCCTTTGTGGCTGGCTCGCGGGAGCAGCGTCCGGGTACCCCATCTTCGGAGCGGGGGGCCCTTGCCAACATGCCCATCATCCCGTGTCACCTGGCAGGACCGGGAGGGCAGGAGGTCTGAGGGCCCCTCAGGAGGATTGTGGCACCTGGCTGGAGGGGACACTTGATGCAGGGGGTGCAGCGGGGCTGGGCCTCGCAGCCGTTCGTTCGCGGACTGCCTCCAGGCCCAGAGCTAGCTTTTAGGGAGCCCAGTATTGGGGCGCTGTGAGTTCAAGGTTCTCCTGGAGTTCTGAGTCAGGTTGGCACGCCCTCCTCCTGCCGGGTGGCCCCAGAGGGCTCTGTTCCCGGGCCCTGAAGCCAGAGACCTTGTCTGGCTGCCATGAATGAGGGGGGCGTGCAGCAGGGAGAAGAAGGTTGAGATCCAAGACTGGAATTGTTGGGAGGCTCCGCTCGGCCTGCTGTTGGCATCTTTGCTGTGGTTTTGGAAATTTAGGATTGCTGCTAAGAAAACTAATTACATGTAGCTGGAGCTTGACCCTGTTAGTGGAACCTCAAAGAGAAGCACAGGGTAGAAGAACATCAAGTCATACTTGTCTTAGATTTGGCATCTAAAGTCCTCAGCAATAGACAGGGCACGCAGTAGGGACTTCATTCACTGAATGTACGGTGTGGTTACAGATGCCATTTATAAGGCAATTTTGGGAGATGAGAGGGGACAAAGATGGATGGTGAGGGTCAAAATTTTATTATTTTTCTTTTAAATGAATACTTATCCAGCCAAGAACACAGCTTGGATAGAGCACAGAGGGCGTGAGGTTCTTTTTCTTTCTTTCTTTCTTTTTTTTTTTTTTTTAGTTAAAAGGTATGCCTTTTATGTCTCCCAAACTCATCATCCGCGGGACTGTGGCCTGGCCCTCAACCTTAAAACTGTGATTGGGCTGTTGGATGTGAGGGCACACATCAGTAATCCCAACACTTGAGTCGCTGAGGCAGGAGGATGTCAAGTTACAATCCATGTCTCAAAAAAAAAAAGTATATGTATGTGTACATATGTGACAAGACTGACACACCTTGTTAAGCAATGGGTATCTCATAAAGTGGGGGCACACAGAGTGAAGCAGACAAGTGTGTAGTAGTTCTCGCGTCTCCCATTTGCCAATCAGTGTGGAGAAACCACTGTGCGCTCAATGCTTTTACTAAGGCAGATCAGGTGTTCAGCATAAAATGAACTAATAGAGATCAACCTTTTTTGTTCTCAGTTCTGCTTATATACCCAAAAAGTGTAGCCATCTGGGGAGAGAGAGTCTTGGGGAAGAAATGATAGGTTTAGATTTTTATTAGTAAAGTAAGAAAATGGCCTTACTCGTGTAAATGGTAATTAACAAATTCTCGTGTTAGGGAAGTTCTGTCTTCAGGTAAGGGGATGGCAGGTGAGAGGTAGGTGGGAGCATCGTGTAGTGAGTAGATGGCCTCACAAGGATGCATGAAGCCTGGGCACAATCTGCCTTAGTGTTAGCTGATTGCTTTCATTCCACTTTCCTTGTCTCCCTACATTTCTCCTTGGGGGAAAAAAAAACAGCTGTAAAGCCAGGGAAAGTCCAGACTGTTGTACTCTAGTCATTCTTAGAAGGAATCCAGAAGGACCTTCTCTGTGAATATAGCATGTGAGCATATGTACAACACAGAGATGTTTAAAAAACATTTGCCTGGAAAACAGTATCAAAAACAAAAAGAATGTGACCCAGAGAGAATGCCCTTGTGTCCAGCTAGCTCAGAGTTTGAAGGGCAGTGTCCAGAGGTGCAGAGAAGTTGGAGCCTCAGCTGGTTCCCAGTAAGTTGTTATGAAATGGTTAAGCCGCTAGGTCTGTTTTGTAAGCGGTGGTATTCAGAGCTGTGTTTAAGGAAATGGGTGTTCCAGAGAATTTCATGTTTTGAGAGTGAGGCGTTTATCTTGTTTTCTTTCCTTTATGGCATTTGTTGAATTATTAATACTTTTTATTATGGGTCTTCACGTTTGCATCACTGAGGCCTGAATTTTTGGAAGTGCATTTGTATGTGTGCGTGTTCATGTCTGTGCTTTTAAGAATAAATTTTCTGATGGCTCTTCAGTTAAGAGTGCATATTTCTCTTCCCAAGGACCCAAGTTCAGTTTCCAGCATACATGTTGGGCCACTGACAGTTATCTGTAACTCCAGTTTCAGGGTGTCCCATGCCCTCTTCTGGTCTCTGAGGGTACCTTCAATCATCTGCAAAAACTTCCTCACAGACACATACATACACACACATAATTTTTAAAAATAAATATTCTAAAAAAGGAAAAAAATCACACAAGAAACGTTATATAAAACACGAATTTGTCAAAGAACAAATAAAATAATCTAAAAAGAAATAAAAAGCATCAATTCACAGGGACAGTGGGCATGTTTTGAATTGTCGGAAATAGCTAACTGAATTATGCCCCAGAAAACTTGGGCAATTTTTGAGTTGCTGGGTCTCTAGAGATGTTGCTGATAAGTATTTTGTATCTTAAGGAATCCTTCTGGTCTCTTTTGGTCGTTCTTGGTCTACTGCATGGATGATTTCGAGTCATTTTTGCCTGGTCTGTTCAGAAGCTGATTGTGGCTAACCCATAGGCAAGCTCCACCAGTAGCCACTCCTTCCCTTCCACTTCCTCCCAGTAGCCACTCCTTCCCTTCCACTTCCTCCCAGTGGCTACTCCCTTCCTTCCACTTCCTCCCAGTAGTCACTCTTTCCCTTCCACTTCCTCCCAGTAGTCACTCTTTCCCTTCCACTTCCTCCCAGTAGTCACTCCTTCCCTTCCACTTCCTCCCAGTGGCTACTCCCTTCCTTCCACTTCCTCCCAGTAGCCACTCCTTCCCTTCCACTTCCTCCCAGTAGCCACTCCTTCCCTTCCACTTCCTCCCAGTAGCGACTCCTTCCCTTCCACTTCCTCCCATTGGCTACTCCCTTCCTTCCACTTCCTCCCAGTAGTCACTCTTTCCCTTCCACTTCCTCCCAGTAGTCACTCTTTCCTTTCCACTTCCTCCCAGTAGTCACCCCTTCCTTCCACTTCCTCCCAGTAGTCACTCCTTCCCTTCCACTTCCTCCCAGTAGTCACTCTTTCCCTTCCACTTCCTCCCAGTAGCCACTCTTTCCCTTCCACTTCCTCCCAGTAGCTCCGCCTTCCCTTCCACTTCGTCCCAGCAACCTGCAGCTTCTTTTACTCCCATGTCCTAACAAACACCACCAATAATCAGTTCAAGCAAGATTCACCCACCTATGGTTCCTGAATTAGCATGTAAGAAGCTGAAGAGGAGCAGTGTGCTGCTAGTTTTATATCAACTTGACACTAGCTAGAGTCGTCTGAGAGGATGAAACCCCAATTGAGACAGTGCCTTGGTAAGATCAGGCTGTAGGGCATATTCCTAGTTAGTGACTGATGTGGGAGGGCTTGGCCCATTGTGTGTAGGATACTCCTGAGTTGGTCTTGGGTTCTATAAGAGAGCAGATTGAGCAAGCTATGCCCAAACCAGGAAACAGCACCCCTCCATGGCCTCTGCATCAGCTCCTGCCTCCAGGTTCCTGCTCTGTTTGAGTTCCTGTCCTGACTTCTTTTGATGATGAACAGTGATATGGAAGTGTAAGCCAAATAAATCCTTTTCTCTCCAACTTGCTTTTGGTCATGTTGTTTCATCACAGCAATAGAAACCTTAAGTAAGATGAACAGAATCTGAAATTCTTGAAGAATTTCCCCACAGATTTCTCATTAATTGTAAAAAAAAAAAAAGGGTCAATGGTAGTTTTATAGTGGAGAAGCCTGGGCTACATCATCTTAAATAAAGAATTGCTAGAAGCTGATACCCTGATTGAAAGCACTGAGGAAGTGAGATGACATCACTCGCAACCCAATTCTAATCAGGGGAAGACACCAGGTAAACTCTAAGTGCAGCACGTTTTGAAAATGTTAATGTCATGGGAGGCAGCTGAGGCTTTTATCCATACTAAAGAGACAGCCAGGGCAACGGAGGATTTGAGATTAAACCCTGGATCAGGAAGAGCAGTGCTGTAGAGGAGGACAGTGTTGTGATCGCTGGGGAAGTTTGAAGATGGATTGCGTTAATATATGAGATAAATAGCATCAGCGTCAATTTCACAAATTTTATATTTTCATTGCATTCAAAAATGGAATGTATTTCTTATTAGGGAAAATTGAAGTAGTTAGGAATAGGGAGCATATATCTGCAATTAAATCTCAAATTCATTGGGGAAACACAAATGTATATGCATGTATATGTTTATAAGTCTATGAAGTCATATGAACAAGAAAGGGCTAAGACAGATGTAGCAAGGTGTCAACCCGTAAGTCTAGCGGTTCCTTGTTTTGTTCCTGCAATTTCTCTAAGTTTTTGGGATGTCGATTTGTATTCTAGTCATTCTGGACTAGTATTTTAGAGTTTAATTTTTGAAAGACTCACAGTTATGGACTCCTAAATTTGGAATGACATGATAATGTTAGCTCTTTATTATGGAAAATGTTATATGCACTGAAATATAATGGACCTCCATGTACCCGAGTGCCCCAGCTTTAACAAGTATCTTGTTACATCCATGGCTGCACTCCTAATTTAATACAGGTGTTTTGAAGTAAGTCCAGATGTGGTTACATTAGCTGTTGAGGCTTTAGTGCACCTGCATGGCCACTTCCTTCCTGTGTTGGGCTTATCACACTTAAGTGGCAGTTCAGTAAGATGGCCGTTAGGTGTTGTCTGTGTCATGTACTTGCAACAAGAGGTCCGGGGAGTGCATTGGCGTGACATATAGGGGTTGTGTTCAGGTTTCAGCAAAGTTATCAGCAGCGTAGAAGAAAAGATCTGAGAAGTTCCTGTTTCTTGTCTTGTTTTCCAAACTCCCACTTCTGCTTTTAAAACAAAGAATGAAATTTCAGAAGAAAACATAAAGAAGGCATGGAAACCGTATCCTGAGCTGATTAATCCAGTTGATGTCATATTAATAAAGCATCCTGGGAGTTAAATCTGAATATACACTTTTTCATACTATTCGAGTTGAATCCCACTTGTTTTAATTTCTGCTTGGTGTTTTGAATTGGTACACACACTGATACTTTCTCATGACTGACTTGACTCCCGAAATACATATAGAATTAGTCCTGAATGTTTTGTCACAGCAATGGACCAGCTTTCTCGGGAGGAGTAGGCCTCTTCCTGAGTACGGTGGGTTCGCATGACATCTACTCATAGGTCATTCGATGTCATTTTGTCACTGACTGCTGTTTAGCTTCGTGTGTTGATAAACACATGCACGAGATTCCATTTACCACTGGAATCTCCCTATGCCTATCTATACAATACAATAAAACTGGATGGTGACAGCTCCTTTTAGTGAAGTGGTTTTCAATCTTCCCAATGCTGTGACCCTTTAATACAGTTCCTCCTGTGGCGGTGACCCCCAACCATAAAATTATTTTTGTTGCTACTTCATAACTGTAATTTTGCTACTGTTATGAATCATAATGTAAATATCTGTGTTTTCCAATGGTCTTAGGCGACCCCTGTGAAAGGGTCGTTCAAAAGGATTGTGAGAACTGATGTTCTAGTGGATGAGGGTGTCTGAAACACTATGAAGTTCTGCATGGTTCCCTTCCTATTAAGGATGCTGCACATCTCATGTTAGGGAGTTTACAGTTGTGAATGGATGCCATCCCTTTAGAAGACAGATCTCTTTTTAAAATTGACTATCAATTTCTAGTTTTTTTAGCAGCAAGATTTTCATATTGTCAGAGTGTGATATTCTTTGGATTCTAATTTTAGGAATGCACTAAGTCACACTTTGTAGTTTGACTCACAGTGGAGTGGAGGTTAAGATTCATAAAAGGATTTTATCCAATCTCCATGAAAATTCCCCTGGTTTATGTCAAGAGAACACTCTAAACATAATCTACCAATCATGCCTCGGTTCTCAGATAGTGTAATTTAGGAATCTTAGAGGCCTGGATAACTGATGTGTTGCAGTGGGAGTGTGGCGGGCGGGTGGGGGGAGGGTTGGGGGTGGGGAACCACTGCTTGGTTTCAGAGGTACCTGAGCTATGAACTCTGGCTTTGCCACTCAATGGCTTGATGATTTCAGGTAAATTACCTCCCTAGAGGACCTTGCTTACTCCACTCCTGGAAGCTACAAGAAGCAAATGAGATGATGCAAAGCTCCTGTCACATAGTAGGTGTTAAATAAATATCTATTCTTTTCCTTCCTACAAGGTGCTTCCCATAGCTTATAGCTAATTTCACAATAACAATCCAGAAATAGGGTACCAAGTGATTAATTCTATTATTGTGAGGAATATAAAATGAAGACCAAATGTTCTGTTCAGAAATGTAAGACTCTAGAACAAACCACGCAAGGTGCCGAGCTCTAGATTTTAAATAGAAGCATTAATCATAGAGTTTTCTTCTCCCATGTCAGTTGTTTTGTGTAAGTGTGCTTGTAGTGTGTGTGCACTTATGGTGCATGTGCTGATGAACACAGATGCTAGTGACCTTGGGAGAGTTGAGTGCTGGGCTCAGAGGATCCACAAGTTCTGGAAACTTTTATGATGATTTGAAGATGGTGATCTCTTTGGACTTAGGTCCTAGCCTTCTTTTGGGTGTAACTGATGGGTGCTGCCGGACTGGATGGGTTCTGCTTCAGGGTACCTCCTTAATTCCATACCATCTGTCCCTGAAGTTTAAGAGCCCCTCCGAGGATGTTGGTAGGCATGCGGAGCTGTTAATTGTCCTGTTGTTAAACATTTCAGAGCTGTGTCTTCTGAAATGTGTACTCATATGGCCTTACCTGTGGGATGCCTCTACTGGTTCTGACCTTGTCCCTCTAGACCTTGCTTCAGAGAGAAATCCATCTCTCCTTAGAATGTGGCTGTGGCGGGCCTTGTTTTCATATTCCTAGTCTCTCCCCCCCCTCTCTCTCTGTCCTTGCTTGGACTCTGTCTTTCCAGTCTGCTTTCTTCTTTGGTTTTGTGATTCCTTTGTGTTTTGGTAGATATGTGTGGACTATCTTCTCAGCTTGTAGAGTGCCAGTAGCTAGGTCGCCTCCAGCCAGCCATCCTCTGACTCTCCATAGTGAGCAGTGTGGAGAACTGCCCCCACCCCCCCCACCCCCGCACTGTTTAGAAGGACATTGCCATGTTTCATCATTGATCAATTAGCATGAAAATCAACTTTTAAATTTTAGTGGCGATAATTCAAATAAAAATAATGCTTTTCTACGTTGTTAGTTTTCTTTATGCTTCCATTGAGTTTGTTACCTAGTGTCGTACAAAGAATTTCCACGAACATAGGAACTTAAAGTGGCAGTTTGTCAGCTCACAGCTCTGTAGGTCAGAGTCTGGCTAGGCTGTAGTCAGGGCGTCAGCTAGGGCTGGGTTCTCACATGGAGACTCTCCGGGGAAGGATCCGCTTCTGATATAAGAAATTGCAGCCGGGTGGTGGTGGTGGCGGCGGCGGCGGCGGCGGCGGCGGCGGCGGCGGCGCACGCCTTTAATCCCAGCACTCAGGAGGCAGAGGCAGGTGGATCTCAGTGAGTGTGAGGCCAGCCTGGACTACAGAGTGAGTTCTAGGACAGCCAGGGCTACACAGAGAAACCTTGTCTCCAAAAAGCCAAAAAGAAAAAAGAAAAAAAAAAAAAAAAAGAAAGAAATTGGCAGGATTCAGACCATAGGCCGAGGGACTGAAGGCTTCAGTTTCTTACTGGATATTGAGGCCACCCTCAGTTCCTTTCTATGTGACTCTTCCTAATGGAAAGTCATTTATTTCGTTCAATAAGCGAGTGGAGGAGTGTTGGGGAGATGTCTCACTTAGTAAAGTTGCTTCATAAACTTGAAGTTTGGATCCCTAGTATGTATGTAAAAATCTGGGTGTGATGGTGAGCACCTGTAATTCCAGTTCTGGGGAGGCAGAGACGAGGATGATCCCTCAGGTTTTCTGGCCAGCCAGGTTAGCCCAGTGAGGGGAGATTCAGGTTCAGTGAGAGACCTTGTTTCAAAAATTAAGGTGGAGGATAATTGAGGAAGACATTTGGCATCAGCCTCTGGCCTGTGGACCACATACGCATTCACACACATTTGCATGCACACCCGCACACATGCCCATGGCCCACAAAGGAAAGTTTCTTAGAAGATGGATGATAAAGTCTTACGTAATAGAGTCACGGTATTGATATCTCCTCATCTCTTTGGTAGTTTGTTGCTGAAAGCAAGCCCTATATAGGCATGACTCTGAGTGATAGAAAACACAGGCTGCTAAAGTCTGAACTGATTGCTTTGGTCAAAGACATTTTCCTTCTCTTGGGGCTGATGGATGCCAAGGTGCCTTGCCAATGTGTGAGGTCTTTTGGAGGGGACAGGATATTACTTGAAGTTTAAACTATTCTCATTGAATTTATTTATTGCGCGTATACACATGTGTATGTGTGCACGCGCATGCTGTGCACACAGATTGAGGCCAGAGGACAACTTTTTGGAGTTAGTTCTCTTTCCATTGTGTGGGGCCTGGGGATCGAACTCAGGTCACCAGGCTTGAGAGCAAGCACATTTACTTTACTAAGCCATCTCTTTGGCTCTAAAAGTTTTGAGGTTCTATGTGTATATGTTGTATGCACTTAATTACTTTATTCATGTCAGGTTATTGTTCTTGATTTCCTAAGAAGGTGGCAGAGATCTAGACATCAGCCAGTCCCGGACTATTTCATAACACCTCTGGATGATGGCATAGTGCTGATCAAAATCTTTTATAAACAATTAGTGGTGGTGGTGAAGGTGGAGGCAGCCGTGGTGTTGGAGCCCAGGGCTTCCCAGGAGTTAGGCAAACACTCTTCTGCTATACTACCCACACCAGCCCACCCAGCTGATTGACTTCTTTTAAATGATTTACTTTGAGTATAGAAGATGAAAGTACTTTAAAGAGTCTGGGGAGTGAAAACTGGTTGGTATTGCACTGCACAAAACTCTGAAAAAAAACCTTGATTTTGACTATGATCGCTTGAAAGCTGCTCTGTAATAAAAGAGAGGCAGCCATCTTCAGTGGCTGCTTGTGATCAAGGTCAGAGTATCCTACTCATTAAAAATTGAGTTAGACCTTGGAGAAAAACATTTAAACAGTAAGTTGGCTTACACTAAATGAATAGTAAGGGAGGAGATTGATGTTAGTATGTTTACAAAGGCCCTTCTCCTCCACTGTAACCCAAATCACATCCCATTTTTGTGGTGGTATTGTGTTCCCCAAAGTATTGTGTACCTTAATAAACTTATCTGGGGTCAGAGAACAGAAAAGCCACTAGATACTTAGGATAGGCAGGGGTAGCACAAGCCTTTAATCCTAGCATTCCAGAGGCAGAAATCCATCTGTTCAAGGATACAGCCAAGCATGGTGACTCATGCCTTTAGTCCCAGAAAGCGGGTCTTTAATCCCAGGGAGTGATGGCTGAAGGCAGAAAGATATATAAGGCGTGAAGACCAGAAACTAGACGCATTTGGCTGGTTAAGCTTTTAGCTGGTTAAGCTTCAGGCAGCAGTTCAGCTGAGAGCCATTGAGATGAGGACACAGAGGCTTCCAGTCTGAGGAAACAAGACCAGCTGAGAAGTTGGCCAGGTGAGGTCAGCTGTGGCTTGTTCTGCTTCTCTGACCTTCCAGTTCACCCCAATACCTGGCTCAGGTTCCTGCTACACATTTTCCTTTGGACATCTTTGCCAACTCTCATCCAGAAGCTTTTGCAAATCATTCCATACCTCCAAGTGTGAACTCCTTTTTGGACTTTACTCTTACTTATCTGATCCTTGAGGGAAATAGATACCTTTAGAGAGACTTCTTCAATTTTATCATTTTTTTAAAAAAATAAACATGCTGGACTACATAGGGTGGCTACTTAAATACTCACCAAATTCATTTATGTGTCTACTGGGAGGCACTACCACCTCAGGTAGATCTTGGACCACCAGGGAACTTGGGGACGTTGTGGTCCCCAAGATGTTTTGATGGTCTGTGATGATAATGTAATTTTCATAGTAATAAGGTTGGATTTCTCTTCTCACTTCTTCATCCAAGAGTGCACTACAGGGGACATAAATGTTGATGCTCTTTCCAACAGCTGGTACAGTGTATACTTAGGCTTTTTTCCATTTTACAGCTTCTCTGTTTTAATTTAAAACATGGTAAAGATTAACAAATAAAACTCACAACAATTACATCATAAGTACTTTTTTTTTTTTTTTTTTTTTTTTTTTTTTTTTTTTTTTTTTTTTTTTTACAAATTGACACAAGCCAGACTTACCTGGCAGGTAGAACTATAGCTGAGAAAACACCTCCATCAGATTACCGGTAGGCAAGTCTGCAGTACAATTTTTTTGATTAATGATTGATGTGGGAGGGGAAGGACCAGTTCTCTCAGGAAAGGCTGAGTCCTGGCAGGCTGAGCAAGCCACAGGGAGCAAGCCAGTAATCCGTACTCCTCCATGGCCTCTGCATCAGTTCCTACCTCCAGGCTCCTGCCTGGAGTTCCTGCCCTGATTTCCCTTAGTGATGGAGTGTGACCCGAGAGTTGTAAGATGAAATATACCCTTTCCTCCTCAAGTTGCTTTTGGACATGGTGTTTTATCACAGCAATAGAAACCCTAACTAAGACAAACACCTGATTTGCCATTCAGCTGAAGTATTCATGCACTTCTTAACTTCCTGATGAGCTTCATGATAGTCTTTATTTTTTTTTTCCCAAGACAGGGTTTCTCTGTGTAGCCCTGGCTGTCCTAGAACTCACATTGTAGACCAGGCTGGCCTTGAACTCAGAGATAGTCTGCCTCTGCCTCCAGAGTGCTGGGATTAAAGGCGTGCACCACCGCTTTCCGGCAGTACCAAAGAACCTTTGAGCATATGTTTGAGAACTACTCTCTTTCTCTATGGAAACACGGTTGAAGTAAATCCCCCCTCTGCTTCTTGAAATCCTAGATCTGGTTGTCCACGCACATTGGAGAATGAGGGCGAGGCTGCGATTCAGAACTACGTTTACTGGGGACCCAACTCTTGGGGTTTGGAGTGGGCAATCGTTCTTGACAGGCAGATATTCCAACTTCCTGTTTCTAGTTCTCCGTGCAGAGGTGTATGTGCATAAATGTAGCTGTCAGCATTGTGAGCTGAGTTTAGGTGGTGAGAAGTCTGTCAACAATCCACGTTCAGAACACAGTCTCCTCCCTGTAAGGAGATGCTGGTGGCTCCCAAGCCTAGAGCCTCTCTGATTTGCTTTCTCCAGAAATTAAACTGAGGCCTCTGGAGACTGAGTGCAGTGGGCAGCCCTAGCTGCCGTAGCAAAACTTCATTGTCTGGAAGGCTATGCATCAGAGACCTATTCACTGCTCCATTTGGAGGCTGAAAGTCCAAGATGGTGGTGGCAGCAGTGCCAGTGTCTGCCGAGGCCTCTCTTCAGGCTTGCGGATGGCTTGTTTTCCTCCTGTCCTCACAGCACGGAAGGAGAACGTTGTGACATGCTCTCTTATAAAGCCGCTGGTCCTGGAGGATTAGGGGCCTCCCTTATGATACCACTTACCTGAGTTATCTCTTTACATACTGTCACACTTGGAGGCTCTGGAAGTTAAGGCTCAAACCTAACAGTTTTGGAGGACAGAAACAATCCATGACATTTAGCAGCCTCTAGGCTACATCCTCTCCATACTCTTCTGACTAATTCTTCCCCATTCATAGTCCTCATATGTCTTTTCCTTCTGAGGTGATGGGTGCTTCCCACTGAACCTTTTCATCTTTTGACTTTTCTGGAATCTATGAAGCAGGGACACCCTCTTCTAGACACCAGACATGTTGACATTCAATTCCTAACCCCAAGGGATAGCTTGGGCAGCAGGACCTGGTATTTATTCTTGCTCTGCTTAGGAACCCACCATGGGTTCATTCCAAAGGATACACCCTTAGTCTCTCTCCAGGCTAATCTAAAAGAGCTCCATCTGGGAGACCTCAGACTGGCCATATTTGTTCGGCTTTCAGTTAAAATCCGGCCTCAATATGCACTGGACAATGGCCACTGCTGGCCTGAATTTAGAGCTTTCAATTTCAATATCTAAAAAGATCTAAACAGCTTCATCAAACGAAATGGAGAGTGATCTAAGGTTCTCCCACATAAGCCCCCATAATCACCCAATCACCCCCTGGTTCCTCCTTCTAATTTCTCTTCACCTCTTCCAGCCCTTCATCATCACAACCCACTGGTAGTTCCTCCCACCCCCACCCTCCACACCTTCAAGTCTCTTTTTCGATCTTCACTCCTGTTCTCTGCTCATCTCTCCATTTATGAACTGCAGACTTCACCAGCTCAAACTTTGAAAGGTGATTCTCTAAGCACCCCCCTCAGATGCTAATCTGGCTGCTAAGTACCCCCTCCCCATGATCAAAAGCATCTGGTAACATTCTATTGGAAGTTACTCTTTTGCAACTCAGAAGAGTTCAGCAGTGACTCTAGCCACTATATCAGACTCAGCTCTTTTGAGCTGAGACCACAAAATTCCTTCTTGTTTCTTTATTTTGTTATTTTGGGCCTACCTTCCTAGGCCATAAGTATCATCTCCCTTCTATATCCATACCAACCTACCTAACTTGTGTTTTGTTTTGTTTTTTAATTCACAGAAGAGTTTAACCATCCACATTTGATCTGGGAAATGGTAGATTTCACAGGGTCTTGAAATGCCTTGGTTGGGGATGGGCTCACTTTACCACGGGGTTGAGTTCACCATGAGCAAAAAAAAAAAAAAAAAAAAAAAACAAACAAACAAAAAAAAAAACAAAAAACAAAAAACAAAAAAAACCAAAACCAAAAACAAAAACAAAAAAAAAACAATCACGAGGTTGGCTGCCATCTTGGCTGGGTGATCTCATCAAGCTGGAGACAACCACATGACTTGGCTGCCATCTTTGCTAATGATATCATAAAGAAGACAAACACCATGTGACTTCATCTTAGTCAGTTCTATCACATGTCTCAAGCCAATTGGCAACACCCATAAAATGTCATAGTCCCGTTGAATCTTCTGGAGATCTCTGTATTCTTTTTATATTAGACTAAAGAGGTAACATCAAACCTCTAAGAGTTTTTTTTAGAAATTTTAATGTTTTGTTTGGTTTTAATTTTGATATCTTTTTTTTTTTTTTTTTTTTTTTACGTGATACATTTACTACCTTCTAAGGAGACCTAAAAGTCTTCCCAGCCAATACTGGCATACTATCAAAGAGAGCCAACACCTTGAGATTCACAGGGACCAACAGATAGGCAAAAGGTAAGTTGTCAAGCGCTAGACAAGGTGCTGCCAGTGAAGAGTTGGTACAATAGGCTCTGCGGGTCTCCGTGCCGGGACTCCTCCGTGCCGGGACTCCTCCGTGCCGGGACTCCTCCGTGCCGGGACTCCTCCGTGCCGGGACTCCTCCGTGCCGGGACTCCTCCGTGCCGGGACTCCTCCGTGCCGGGACTCCTCCGTGCCGGGACTCCGTGCCTGTTTTTTCTGCCTGTATCTCCAGGCCTATTTTCCTCTGGGATAATTTTTTTTTTACACCCTCAGTACCCCTTTGTTCCACACATCTGTTTTTGTTTCTGCTCGATCTAACATTACTAACAATCACTATGTTAAATTTCCCTTTTACAATAAAAGTTATAAAGATAGGATCCCAAGCCAGGCAGCGGTGATGCACACCTTTAATCCCAGCACTTGGGAGGCAGAGGCAGGCGGATCTCTGTGAGTTTAAGGACAGCCTGGTCTACAGAGTGAGTTCCAGGACAGCCAGGACTACCCAGAGAAACCTTGTCTCAAAAAACCACACACACACACACACACACACACACACACACACACGCACACGCACACGCACACGCACACGCACACGCACACAACACATATACAAAAGGATCCCAACAAACTATAATGCTCAAAATCTTGGCTTATTAAAATATATTTTGTGTATGATTATGTTTATATAGTCTGTCCATGTGTGATTATGGTTTGTTTTTTTTTTTATGTCATGTACTTAGCACCAAATTGACCAATAAATAAAAGGTATGTAAACTAAAGTTGTTAACTTGGCCCAACTTCATTTTGTTCAAAGTAAAACTAAAATTAAAAATATAGATAATGATGAAAATGGCCCATGGTCCAGAATCTTTCTTTGGAACAATTAATATGAGCTTTTAAGTTTAAAATTCTAAAATCTGCCTTTAAGGATAAGATATATATAATCATACAATTATGGTCAAAATGTTTCTCCTTGATCCCTATCCCAATTGTGGTTCTATGGTATGGTCCCTATTATCTGAGGGTATAAATTAGCTTTCAGAGTCGATAATGCCTACTTCAAGATAGGTTTTTCATATTAGACAGCTGTCCTCTCTTTAGAGAAATGGAACTATGTGCTTTTAAATGTGTTTTATATGTAAATAAATGTATAGATAAATACAAGCATTTTAGGATTTTTTTTTAAAAACCAGTATAACCTCTCTAAAAAACAAAATGAACAAGTGGGTTTTTCAAGCTCCTTGAAACGAAGGCAGCAGTGCTTGTTAAATGTTAATACTCCTTCACAAAAAGAGGGTGTGAGTGGGCCATCCCAGCCTGTTACATATGGTCGATGTGACTGTAAGATGTCATCATACGTACTGAGTACAGACTTTTCAGTGTGACGACTTCTAGGTCGCCCAAACTAACCCCTTACCAATCCCCCCTGTCAGTAAACCCAATAAGCTCACTAGTTCCCCAGGGTGAACTTTAAAGTTGAACTTGGATTTGTCATTGGGATCTTATGAAGCAGAGATAGACACTGATTAGTTCTCCCCTTTCCCAGGGGGAAGAGTCTCACAACAGATAGCAAATTTACTTCTTAATGCTACTATGTCTCAGGATATTAAGAAATTAAAAAAAATGTTATAAGGATAAAAAGATAAATTAGGAGCTGGAGAGATGGCTCAGTGGTTAAGAGCACTGACTGCTCTCCCAGAGGTCCTGAGTTCAATTCCCAGCAACCACATGGTGGCTCACAACCACCTGTAATGAGATCTGGTGCCTTCTTCTGGCCTACAGGGATACATGCAGGCAGAATACTATATGCATAATAAATAAATAAATCTTTAGAAAAAAGATAAATTATTTTAGTAAAGTAGGATTTATGTATGAGATTAAGATAGATGGGTATTTACAAAATGAAAAAAGAAAGCTTTTGCAAATTAAGTAAGTTATTTAAGGTGCATAAAGAGTGAGACTTACAGATTATATATATAGTATTGGTTCTAAGGTTTAAGAGCACCACTTGTAAAAACTAGCTAAATGTATATTTAATCAAAGTTTATTTAGAAATGTGTGACCACTAGAACATTATACAGTAGTTAGAAGTACCAGCCTGGTGTAGCTGATCTGGGTGTTTGATAACCATAGTTGAAGTCTATTATGATGTAGCCACAGAGACTAAAAGGGAGAATTTTCCTCCTCATCCTCCAAGGTCAATGAGGTCCCAGGGGACTGGGGGTCATCTCTCATGTTCTGCAGCTGGGGCAAGCCACCTGTTCTCTTGTTGAGGGAGGCCATGGAGACCCCGCTCAGTGAATTCTAACCAGAGTACAATCTCTAAAGAGGGTGAACACAGGGGAAAGACTTCCATAGTGGGAAGCCACAGCCAGGCCAAGCCAGACCTTTGACTTGTTCTCATGTAGACACACATCTGCTAAAGGATGGCCCGAGGAGTCAGAGATGCCTCACAAGCCCAAGTGATCCTGATGACTGGATCCTCAACTGGCCTTCACAGTGGAAAAATAAAAAATCATTCTGGCTGTCTTTGTGGTCTTAAATACACCCACCAGGAAAGTAGACTAAAGATGATCAGTATGTCTCTCAGCAATTCAAGGGACTGCAGTTCTCAGACCCTACACTTGGCCATATGAAATGTTATTTGGGCAATTGCTTGTCACTAATGATCCTCTTCCTGATACATATATTATCCATATGTAGGACAAGACCTTCTTTGGCTTGCTTGAGCGTTACAGTGTCTACCTACAGCTGGGAAATGCGCCTCTCTTCTTAAATGCTGAGGCCAAGTCTACAAGCTGTATTTACCAACTAAGGGACTCTATCTGGAAGAGTACCCCTCACAGTTGTAACGTGCCTTTCTGCACCTTCACCACCCATGTGCCCCGACTAAAGGAGGCTGCCAGATACTCTGCCATCCACCTCACAGGTTTAGAAAATTACTCAGGATATCCAAGGGATGTCCTTGGAACACTGCCAGACAATCCTATACAAATGACTCAATAGGATTCGATTTTTCTCTTAAATTGTCTTAGATGCTGACTTTCAATGACTTTTAAAGCTTCCAGGTGCTTATGCAGGAGTCTGATGTAACAAACTGCTAATTACCGTTACCTTGTCCTTCTCCAGGGCTCTGTCCAGTCACTTGTATAATAAAATTTAACCTTACCAAACAAAACTTATGCCAGTCTTGAGGTAATTTTTCCCCCTCATCCACTTCATCTCTTAATGTTCTCCACAAAGTTATACTACAACAGTACCAAAAATCACCAGTGTTCCTAACACTTGTGGCAGAGCCTGCCGAGGGGTCTTGAGATGGTTTACCTGCATGTTCTCTTCTTCCAATAAGAGCAAAACTGCCCTACTTTCTTAAATATGTTCTCAGGAAGAATTATAATAGTCTCACAGTCTCGTGTGTGTGTGTGTGTGTGTGTGTGTGTGTGTGTGTGTGTTACAAATGCTACCACACTCACATAACACACTCCCAGGATGCACACTCATCAAACTGGTGATTTATGTCCTGGATCGTTGCCATCTTAAGGTTCTTTGTAGCTCTGTAGATGAACCCTCCTCTGAGGCACCCGACCTATTGCCATTTCTACACTGCTCCTTTTGTTAGCTTGAAGCAGTTAAGAGAGATCTGTGATGGCAAACCCATAAAAACAGTTTGGGTGACCTCTGAAAAGGTAACAAAGGGGTCATCTAACTCACCCCTCTTATTGCCATTCTGGGTTTTTTTTTTTTTCAGGACTCAGTACTGAACCATCTGGAAGGAAGGCTTCCTGACACCAGTTAACCTCTCTATCTCATCAGAAAACCTCAAAGAAATTTCAGATCAGCTTAACATCCTTCAGGGTCAGCTTGATTCTTTGGCTGCTGCAGAACTCCAGACTTAAATAGACTAGATATCCTGACTATGGCTGAGGATGGGATTTGTGCCCTCCTCCAGGAACAATGCTGTTTCCATACCAACAACTCTAACTGACTTGAGAAAGGGCTCAAAGATGCAGGGACCAGACAAAGACGGAACCACCCTCCTCTTCCTGTGGGCTTGTTCTCTTCCACATGGCTCCTCCCCTGGACCACTTCTTTCCTCCTTACTATCCTCACACTTAATTTTTATCCTGTCCTTCACATGTTTGGCTTACTGAACCCAGCTCTCCTAAAGTAACCAGACTTCCCTCTATACCCAAATGGGAATCTTCCATGTAGACATCAGTGGCTTTCATCCTCCAACAAAACAGCTCTGTTTTGTTCCTGAGACATCTACAGGAGTTCCTTTTGGATGCCGTGGAAAAGCTCTGACTGCAAAGAACCTTTGTCCCTTTCGCCCCAGACCCATACAATTCTTTGTCAGTCCTCTGTTTTCTCCTGCTCCCCTCCTTCCATGCTGTCTAGACTCCTGCTGCATCTGTTCCGTACTCCTGGCAGTGGGACTCATGGCTGTCACCCAAATGACTGGACCTGGAAGGAAACATTTCTTTTAGCATTCTTTTACTTCACTTGTACGACAAGCCTTGGCTTCATACACTGCCACTCTTCCTTCACCCTGTTAGGCCTTCGATGGACTCTACTCTTTCTTTCTTTTTTTTTTTTTTTTCCCCCCGAGACAAGGTTTCTCTGTGTAGCTTTGTGCCTTTCCTGGAACTCGCTTTGTAGACCAGGCTGGCCTCGAACTCACAGAGATCCGCCTGGCTCTGCCTTCCGAGTGCTGGGAATAAAGGCGTGCACCACCACCGCCCGGCGATGAACTCTACTCTTGTCTCTCCCTTTAATCTCCATACAGGGGAGCTGGGTACCCCTCTTCAACAAGAGCCATCAGCTCTTAAAAGCAGCCAGGTCCATTTCCTCATCCAACTGCTGGGTCTGTCTGCCCACTGAGGTTCCCTCGTCACTGTGGATTCACACCCTTCTCAAGCTGTATCTTTGCACAATGATGACTCCTTTCCATGTACAGACAGCTATGAGCCACCATGTGGGTGCTGGGAATTGAACCTGGGTCCTTCGGAAGAGCATCCAGTGCTCTTAACCACTGAGCCATCGATGACTCCTTTCCAGATCCTCTACCCATAACAGACCTCCCCAGACAGCTCCTGTTTTCTCTGGCCTTTTACCATCTCCTACTCTTTCCATAATCCTGAACATTGAGCTATTGCTGTCTTCCATCTTACCAATTCTCCTGGCATCCTTTCACATCGGACCCAATCTACCCTTGCCAAATACCCATGGCCCTTTGAGACGCACGCAATACAAATCCTTCTCCTTGCTCTTTATGCAAGCTCCCATCTATGGACATCCACCTCCTCTCACTAGCTCACTCTGTCCCTCTTCTCACCCTCCCGCCCCCCTTCCTGGGCAATCTCTCAGTTTCATTCTGGAACAAAATTGTGTTTTCAGCCCTCTGACAATTCTTTTTCAAAAATTTCTCCAGGAGTACATGACAGCAATCCCATAATCCATCACAGCTGATCAAGTAAAAACTCTTCTGCTAAGTGACCAGAGGATCTACCCTTCCTTCCTTATTTCCTTCCTTCCTTCATTTTTTTTTTTTTTTTTTTTTTTTTTTTTTTTTTTTTTTTGAGACAGGGTCTTACTATGTAGTTCAGGCTGTCTTGAACTCACTGTGTAGACCAGGCTGGCCTCAACTCACAGAAATCCTGCCTCTGCCTTCCAGGTGCTGGGGTTAAAAGGCTGTGTGTCACCATATCTCTTTTTCAACAGACTTTAACTCCGCCCCCCCCCAAGACCCTTCTCATCTTGAAACAGCTAAGAGACAATGCCCCTTTTCCTTTCTGTTGGTTTGTTTTTGGCTTGTTTCCAGGGTCTGTAATGATAGAATGCCCTGGCTGAAGAACACTAGAAATCCACCTCAGTCAGTCTTGCTGTCTTTGCTCAACTGTGTTCAGCTTGCCACATCTGTACCTCAGTGAGAACTGTTTGTGGAGACAGGCGATTTCTCAAGATAGTCTGCTTTGCTTGAGCAAGCAGCTCCAAAAGCAGGAGTTTGTGAATTTCTCAGGACTGGCTTAACCTAGATAATCCTTCTCAGCTCTATCAACTTCTTCATATCTAAGCACCTGGCACACTTCCTTAAGAGCCCTGGCTAGTTCCCTCGAAGGAACGTGGCTGCCCCTCGCTGTGCTAATGAACACAACCTGTTGAGGCCAGACTTTGATCTCTTCCCTGCTCTCTGTTTCTTTACTCTGCCCTCCCAATTCTAAGACTCAAATGTAAGTTTCACGCTTTTTTTTTTCATTTTAACCATTGTATGTGGATTTGTTTTTATTTAGACTTTTTGCTTTTAATTCTCACCTCTCTCTTCAATTCTGCAAAGTTCTTAGTCATTCTTTGAATGTTTCCTATACCCCCTCCCTTCTTTCTGCCTTAGCCATCCACCGCCATCTGTGAAGGCTTCAGAGTGTCTCACACCTGCTCACCACATGTTGACTCCCTTCCTGCCATTTGCACTTGGGAAAGCTTTCCTTTCTTCCCTCCCTGCCTCCATCCCTGCCTCTTCCTTCTAGTGAGTTCTTCAGATCTGTCTTCTACTCCAGGCTCCTGTTATACTATCCTCATCTGCTACAGGACTTCCTTGATAATACTTTTCACTCACAACATTTTTATATAGTTCTTTGAAAAAAAAAAATCCCCTTTTCATAGTGCTTTATTTGCCTTACATGTCAGAGGCCCCAGTTTGAGTTCCCAACACTCCCTGGTGTCTCCAACAGAATTTTCCACCAATGCATTGTAGCTGTGCCTTTTTATGAGCTACAGCATGGCATTTCAGTGTGTGTGTGTGTGTGTGTGTGTGTGTGTGTGTGTGTATGCGTGCACACACAGCATGTAAGGAGCAGGATGATGGCATCTGTTACCACAGGCAACTATCACATCTTTGTTCCAGCCCTAGACCTTCACTCCCACAGTCTATACACATTGGAAATTGAACTCCTGGGGGGGTTGGCTTCTCTACTCTCTCTTAACTCCACACCCACCCAAGTGTCTCTCAAACACTCTCCTTTGCTGTGAACAACTGTTTTCGCTCTTGTATCTATGCTGCAAGGCAACAGATGAACAGAATCTGTTTTTCTCTGCATACACGGACACACATGATCCATTCACTTCAAAGGCATTTGGATATTGTGGTTTAAATGAAAGAAAAAAAAATGTCCCCCATAGTCTCTGACATTTAAATGCTTCATCCCCGGTTGTGACTCTTAGGGAGGCTTAGGAGGTGTGGCCTTGCTGGCAGAGGACCAGCCCAGGGATGGCTTTGAGAGTTCAAAGACTCAGGCTGTACCCTTCTTGCTCTCTGTTTCCTGCTTGGTGTGAACTCCCAGCCCTTCCTGCCGCCCTGCCTGGTGCCATGCTTCCTTGCTGTAATGGGGATGGGCTCTCGTCCCTCTGGCACCATAGACCAAAAGAAACCCTTCTGTCTCTAAGTGGCCTTGGTCATGGTGTTTCACCACAGCAACGGACAGGTAACGAGTACAGAATGTAGAGAACCAAATGGCGTTTGGAGAGATGGAAGTCGATGTCTTAGAAGCATAAACAACCTCAAACTGAAGCTCAGACAGCTTAAAGTCTGGCAGCCTCTCCACTCTGTCCCTCCCCCGCCCACTCCTCAGTGTCTTCCATTCTCTGCTGAATGACTTTTTGATTCACTTTTCTATAGAATAATTCTGCTGTTCTGTCTCTTTCCTTTTCTTCACTAGCCAGGGGTTTTTATTATAGACAAGAGAACCCACTCAACTACAGAAACAAACAAACAAACCAAAACCAAATCAAAACCCCCAAACCCCAAACTGATTTATCTGTTGACCATACGGCAGCTCACAGAGTCAACGAAAGGACCAGGAGAGGCACTTACTAGCCACCGAGTCACAGGGAATGAATGTCTGCGTTCATTTATGTGTGTATTAATTTCTTTCGTTAGAATTTTCTTGACGCTTTTCTTCTTTACCACTTTTGAGTCAAAGCCCTTGCTATATAGCCAGCACTGGCCCCAAACTGGTGATTCCCCTGCCTGTGCTACCTACTGCTGGGATTCAGGTGTCTGCCACTCCGCTAGCATGATTTTCTAGATTTCTTTGGATATGTTAAAAAAATTTTGATTTTATTACTTTATGTGTTGGAGTGTTTTACCTGCACGTATATATGCACACCACATGCATTCCCTGTGCCTGTATGGTATGAACATATAGGATCCCCTGGAACTGAAATTATGGATGGTTGTGAGTGACCATGTGGGTGCTTGGAACCAAACTTGGATCCTCTGCATAGGCAACAAGTGCCCTTAACCGCTGGCCCATCTCTCCACAGTGCACTTATGGAGGTCACGGGACAAATTGATTTGCTCCTACCACGCGGTTCCTGGAGAATCAAACTCAGATCACCAGGCTTGGAGACCCACGTCTCTGCCCACTGAGCCATCCCACATGCCCTGTCTTGAATTATTTTGGGGGCCTCCAAAAATTAATGCCAATTATGTTTTTGATTTTCTCTGAGGAATCTATGGTGCTTTTCTCGTTGCTATCAGATTTTCCAGTCTGTTTACTTCTCTGCAGAAGGTAAGCTGATACCTCCCGGCGGGGGCAAAAGCGGTGATTAGAAAAACATGAAGTCTGCTCAATGGCTGTTCTCGCTTGTCCGAGACAGTTTACTGCGTGCTGGATGAAGGATTTGACTTTGAGTCTGTCTTTTCTTTCTCTTTAACGACCTTATCCAGACAGGGCTGCTCCTAATGGAATTCCATTGATCCTTCTCCAAAAAACAAAAAACAAAAAAACAAAAAAACCCCGCCATTTCAGTATGTCAAAGCCGGCTGGCCTCACTCAGGCTCTTAAAGCGCCTGTCTCCATTAAACAAAGACGTCACTGAGAGGAGAATTAGTCGCTCAGCGGGAAAGCCCCCTACAAATAGGCTTCTCAACCGGGTTAACCTAATTCGCTGCTGGAGTCACGAACCACGCTATGGTTCCCGACTATACACCTAGACGCAGAGGATCTGCTCGGGCGTGCAGAGTCACCCTGCCACCGTGTGGCCATGTTGAGAGCTGCATGTTCCCAGATGTCTGGTTTCTTCCCCTCCACCCCAATGTCCTGCAAGACGATTTGGTCACCCTAGGTGGCTTCTGCCACTGGCTTTTTGAACTAATGTAATTTGAAGAACTTACTGAAAAGAAAAGACAAGAAACGAAACGAAACTTCCAAATAACTTTTCAAAGAATGTGACTTTAGTAAATTTCATCAGTTGTGTGAAAACATCTTAGTGTGTAAGATAATGTGTGTTCACATCAAGACTGGGCCAAAGTTATGTACCAAAGGTGGTTAAGGGGGATGCTCAGAGTAAATTTTCTGTGGATTAAAGGAGCATGTACGGCAGGCATTAATTTTTATATGACAGTTATGTTTTAGGTCTCATCCTTTTCTTTCGCTATATTAATTTTCTAACTAGCTGCTCCTGCCTGAGAAGGTGAAATGCAATTCTTGTCGTTATTAAGGGACCTTCCCATTGTTCAGGATCACAGGAGTCCAAGGCTGGTTCCAGGGCACTCCCCACTGAAGACTCCATGTACTGCTGCACACTCTGCTCTGCAGCAGCCGACCGGATCTGAGTATCTGAGCTGTCGGATGACCCCCCACCCCCCAGCCATTCACACCATTGGCCACGGTTGGACACAGTGCCTTCTAGTCACCATCTAGGGGCTTTCTAGAATAGTTCCTCCAACCCCTACCCACCTGGTAGAGTCGGGAATGGGACTTGGATTCCAGACAAAACACACTCCCTCCAACCCATTCCTCACTCAGCACTGGAGAACAACGACGTTCTGTTAACTCTTGCACAAACAACTGTCTGCATGGGAACTGCATGAAACTTCATTAGGAGCCTGTACTAATGAAGCCACTAGGTATATGTTGTGGCTATTGCTAAGGGATGTAGAACTCCATGTGTACAATTGTCTGCCTTCTTTGGAGAGAGCATGGAAAGTGATTATAGAAGCTAGTACCAGGAAGAAGACACAGGATACCATCTCCACTGTGCTAGGTGTATGCAGTGGATCTGAAGCCCCTACTGGATGAGATCGGCTCCTTGCTTGGGTCAACCCTAGCAGCTCGAAGGGCCCTTATTCAATGAGGTGCAACCTTTGTCTGAGCCCTACACTGGCTTTTAGCAGCATGAAGATGATGTCACAGCCTCGGTAGGTGCTGAATGGCTACCCAGTGCTAAACACCAGAGTGGGCTCGGAAGACGTGCTGAAGGAAGCTCCTGTGGTCTGAATGTGTGTCTCAAAGTACCCAGTCCTATCGTGTTGACACCCAGTGGGAGATGTGTAGGTCCTGAGGACTCTGTTTCACAAGGGTTCATAGTGTTACATGAGGGCTTTCAGGAGTGGCTTTCTCTGTAGATGTAACGGTCTTATTAAATAAGAAACAGAGCCAAATGCAGAGTTAAAAGCCCAAGACGTCAGAGCAGTAGCTAAGAGCTGATACTAAAAACCCTTTCTTACCCTTCACTGCCACTGCTGTCCTTCCCCTCCGAAAGAGACCTACTTCCTGTGTATCAGTCTTTTTATTGACTTTCTGTTCTGCCTTCTCATTGGTTGTAAACCCAACCACATGACCTCCTCGTCACTGCCTGTCTATACAGACCTCTAGATCTCTATGGTTGGTATTGAGATTAAAGACGTGTGTCTCCATGCTGGTGGTATCCTTGAACACACAGAGATCTGCCTGTCATGTGATCGGAATTAAAGGCCTGTGCTACCACTGCCAGACTTCTGCTATGGCTTGCTATTAGCTCTGACCCCCCAAGGTAACTTTATTTATTAACACACAAATAAAATCACATTTCAGCATAAATAAAATATCACCATATTTCTCGATTCTTTCCTGCTATGTGAAGATACATTTTTGTCAAATGAGAGTGTAGTAAGACCCTCGCCAGGTACCAAGACCTTGATCTTGGGCTCCTAGCCTCCGGGGTTGTGAGAAGTAAGTTTCTGTTTGCTTTGAGTTACTCACACTGTTGTTCTGTTATGGGAGCCCAAGAGGGGCTAAAGTTGAGGTGACAGTAACTCTACTCTGAGGTCAGTCATAGGGACTGGCATCTGACTGTGGTCACAGTCCATTCCAGGCAGTAGGAACAGCATTGGATCGAGTGTGAGGGATAGAAGCCATGGTTGATTCTGGCAGTGTGTTGTGTCTGAGGTCAGTCATAGGGACTGGCATCTGACTGTGGTCACAGTCCATTCCAGGCAGTGGGAACAGCATCAGAGCCAGTGTGAGGGATAGAAGCCATGGTTGATTCTGGCAGTGTGTTGTGGCTCAGTGTGGTGCACTGGGAGGAGCTAATTGGAGACGTGAGTAGAGGTGAGTTGGGCAGAAGGCTAACCACAGAGGACTTCATTTACTGTGCTAATAAAATTTGCTGTCCCAGCCCAGCCCAGCCCAGCCTAGCCCAGCCCAGTCCATTTTCTATTGTATTATGTCCCCATGGACTTACGAGAAGACTGTGCAAGTCCCTCAGGACTAACTGCATGTCTGTGTTTTTAACTTTCCGATCAAGAACATGTTTCTAAACTGGGAATACTGTGGGGAGGGAAGAGGGAAAGAGAAGATGAACGGAAGGAAGAAGACGGGAGAATGGAAGAAAGGCAGAGATGCGTTAGCTGTCTTTAGACTGGGCAAGCAAAGGGTGTTCCGGGATTGAATTTAGGCAATGTCTGGACAGAGAAGTCATTTTAGAGATGGCGTCAAGAGCGTTTCTATGTAAGGTTTGATAGGTGTCTGGGATTAGATACTGTGGGTGAGAGAGAGAGAGAAAAGTTTAGATAGTGGCTGCATGGAAATGGTGTCATATGAGACAGAGATGAAGCAGGAGCAGATTTGGAGGCCAAGTGTATTTTGGGGGTACATTTAAAGAGCACGTCAGGCTTCTGGGTGGAGAGGCAGAGCGGCATATTGGAAGGCTGAGTGCGGAGCTTGGCAGTGTTGGAGGTTTGCGGTTGGGAAGCGCATGACTAAGCCTCAGAGAAGCCCCAAGAGTTGGCTCTGCCACACGGATGAGGAGAGTGGGTGGGGGAGGTGGGTCCAAAGCTGCAGACTGGATTCCTGGCACCCACGTTAAGATTCACACCCACCTGTAACTCTAGTTTCAGAGGACCCAATGCCCTCTTCTGGCCTCTGCAGGCACCAGGCATGCACACGGTGCACAGACATGTATGTAGGTAAAACACTCATACACACAAAAATAAATAAAAATGTAAATGTAAAATAATCTATTCTGTAAATGCAGACAATTTATTTACTACTATACTGGTGAAAGAAAAATGTGGAGTTTGACTTCCTGCTGGTCTTACTGGTCCCAAATAGAGATGCAAAGTCAGGAGAGAGAGAGAGAGAGAGAGAGAGAGAGAGAGAGAGAGAGAGAGAATGAATGAATGATGAATGAATGTATGCATACATGTTCATCCACGTGAAAGCTTGAGATTGACCTTTGGCATGTTCCTCAATTGCTCTCCATTTCCCGAGGTTTCTTGCTGAACCCAGAGCTTGCTGATTAGGGTATCCTAGCTAACAAAGGCTATTAGGGTCCAGCCCCCTCGATAGCCTTTTCCCAGGGTCCATGGAAGAATCTACAACCAGTTGATAATCTAATCTTAGACAATAAGAAATGAATCTACATACATGAAACTCTTTAGTCCATTCACTTTATTCTTCTGAGTCAGTTCTCTCTCCACACGGCTTCTATTCTGCTCTCTGATTTTGCTCCTTTCTTGCCTGATTTCTTTCTATATTTTTCTGCTGTTCCCTCTAAGTGCTATCTTAATTCCTTCATCTACTTCTGCCCCATCTAGGTTCTCATCTGTAGCATGAATCTTAAAAGGTCTTATTAATAAAATCAAACCTGAAGCCAGGTACTGGGGTCAACGCTGGAAAATCAGAGAAGCAGAACAAGCCACAGCCACCTCACCTCGCCAGTTCCTCAGCTGATCCTGTTTCCTCAGACTGGAAGCCTCTGAGTCCTCATCCAGAATAAATCTCCGCTGAACTGCTACTCAAAAGCCTAAAAGCTTAACCAGGCCAAAAAGCTTCCTGGTCCTCACGCCTTATATACCTTTCTGCTCCCTGCTATCACTTCCTGGGATTAAAGGCATGTGTCACCATGCCTGGCTGTTTCCAGTGTAGCTTTAAACTCACAGAGATCCAGGTGGATCTCTGCCTCTGGAATGCTAGGATTAAAGGCGTGTGCTACCACTGCCTAACCTCTATGTTTAATATTATGGCTGTTCTGTTCTCTGACCCCCAAATAAGTTTATTGGGGTGCACAATATATCAACCACACTTATCCATCTAGTTCTTTGCATCTTAGCTCCTCTCCCATCTCCTTCCTCATCTTGTTCTTCCCCTGCCTGGCTCTTCCTCATCTTCCATCTCATTCTTCCAATTCTCTCTTCTAGTCCTCCAGTCTAGTCCCCTCCAGTCCCTGAGGTTTACCATTATATACCCACACAATAGCAATGCTCTGGCTAAGGCAAGGTCACCAGGCTTGAATTCCCTCAGGGTCAAAAGGAAGGGCAATCAGATCCACACAAAAGAGCAGTAATAGTCAGCCATCATCTGCAACCCAAAAGGGAAGTGGCCACTGGGGAATGAATCAACTGAGGGTTAAATTCGGTTACTACCTAAGCAAAAGGGGATTTTATGTGCTCAAACTACATTCTTAGAAGTGGTTAGTTGAAATGTTAAGAATCTATAAGTCAGTAGGTCATGGGTGAAAATAAAACTGCCTTCTTTTTTTCCTTTGGCCCCTTATCTGTCCAAGCTATCTCAGCTGCTGCCATTATCTGGCAAGGTGGGGGAAGTGTAGCTAGGTAACCAGCATCACAGCTTGATGTAGCTGTAAGCAGGAACCCTTAGTTCTGAGTTAATTGTTAAAGGTAGATCTAAAACTAGAGATAAGACTTTGGAAAGCAGAAGGCTAAGCTTAATCAGCACATCCACCAAGCCTTCTCAGACAGATAGTCTGGATGCTTAAGTCAGTTCTTAGAAAGTCTGGGAAGAATCTCAGATAAGATACTTTAGTCTGGCCAGGCAGTGGTGGTGCACGTCTTTAGTCCCAGCACTCGGGAGGCAGAGCCAGGCGGATCTCCGTGAGTTCTAGGCCAGCCTGGTCTACAGGGGACAGGCACCCAAAACTGCACAGAGAAACCCTGTCTTGGAAAAACAAACAAACAAACAAACAAACAAACAAACAAACAAACAAAAAGATACTTTAGTCCAGAGAAAGTCCTGGCTGGATGTTGCTAATGACGATAACTACAGAAAGGCCTGAAATTAGGGGTCTTGACTATGTCAGTTATTAGCACAGTTGGAGAAAGTTATACAAATACTTTAATTGTATAGGGGAAATTGTGCCTATACTGATGGAAAAGCTACAACAGCACACGAGAAATTCATAGCAGGAAACGGCTAATATTCAAAAGCCAATATCACCAAGACTCCATAAGCCCTGGCTTTATCCTCTGGAAAGCCCTTGGCTTCTTCCAGGTATTAGCTTTTGCCATAAATCAGCTGAATTCTCACTGTTGGTTAAACAGCACGCTGCTCGTGGCTGGCTGCTCGTGGAGGAGAGTGAGAGGGCCCACCCGCTTTTTAGGCTGATGACATAATTAAGGACAGAATCCTTACATCTCAGACTTTTGCTTATTATAAAAAAGCAGGTCGATGGGAATAGGGGCGTCGTTCCTCTCAAAAACTGCTTCCAGCTGACAATTGGACATTGGTTGGCTCTTGGGGGAGTCTTCTGAGGTAGACAGGCATTGTGGGATGCTGTCTGTCATCCGTTTGCTCTGGAGACATGTATCCCTCTTGGCTGTGACTGGGAACTTTCTGTTTGACAAGATGTTGATGATCTCTGGACTCTGGTTCTGTGGTGGTCCTGTACCATTAGCTGAACAGTGAGTTAGAACAGGGAACTGGGAATAGAAAAGCTTGTGGTGCATGAGAATTTATTTTTTGGAATTAGGGACAAGGCAAAGATCAGGGCCCTGTCTGTATGCACTTGAGAATGAGTGGGTGGAGTTAAGGTGAGTTAGGGCGAGTCGTAGAAACCGCCCATTTGAGCCTGCCCACTGCCGGCAGAAGTCAGACAGAAAAGGTTGCATGTGGCAGACGCAGAAGTGGGGAAGAAAAAGGGTTTAAAACTTTAGCAGAAAGGTTGGAGATAAAGTAACTTTTTATTTGCCTGTTCGCTGGCAGAAGTTCCCGAGACGCTGTTATATGGCCGGGTTTATGCCGTTATGTGGCCAGGTTTACGCTGTTCCTGCCCTTATCCGACAATGTAGGTGGTAATTGTATCCGCCCCTTTGTCTCATGGCTGTAGCCGAGAGAAAAATAAAAAATTAAAATAACAAACCGGGATCAGGCTCCAATCTCGGGCTTCCCTGAGAATGAAGCGAGATCTAAGAATCAGCTCAAATTCGCCATCCTCTTTGTCAAGGGATGGGAAGGGCTGCAGTTGCACTGCAGATGGTCCACCCAGTAGACCCCGAGACAGTATTGACCTCCTCGTCAGGAGTGAAAATGTGCCTGCCATTGCCAGTACAGCCTGAGGACAACCCCCGGGGGTATCCGTCGCAAAGAATATAGCTCAGACTACAGCCGTGAGAACGGCAGACTCACTGTGAAGAATCATAGCAGTAGCAGTAGTGGAAGCTGTGTAGGGGTCCAGCGGAGGTGAGGGATGCGCACGCTTGCGGTCTCACGGTCTCGTTGGATGGGGGAGGAGGCGGTAGGCGGCAGCGGTCACAGCAGGTCCTCGGTGTTCGGTGGTGTATTTGAGTCACGAAACCAATGTTGGTTAAACAGTGCGCTGCTCGGCAGCCATGCTGACGGAGGAGGGTGCTGGAGGAGAGTCATAGGCCATGGTTACCTTTTTAGAGCTTTACTGGGGGGGGGCTTTCTCTTTAATGTTGGTTACGTGGCATGCTGCTCATGGCTAGCCCACAGCGACCATGCTGACGGAGGAGAGTGCTGGAGGAGAGTCATAGGCCATGGTTACCTTTTTAGAGCTTTATTGGGGGGAGGGGGAGAGGACAGACAGAAGGAAGGAGCAGAAAGGAAAGAGAGGGACGCACAGAGGGCGTACCTGCTTTTTAGGTTGGGATGCTGTCACAGGCTGATGATGTAATTAAGGACAGAATCCTTACACCTACTTCATATTTTTGGGGCCCACAGCACCTAGCTGGCCAGCTTCCTGGAAGGTGGGGGCATCCCCTGTCTATGCCAACCAAGGACTAAGAGTTCAGGTGAATCTAAGCCCTCCTGGCTTTATAATTCCAGTCCTTAATCGGTACACTTACCATGGAACAATTTCCCCAGCTCTAGGGAGTAACTTTAAGACCCTGGAGTTGCTAAGGCTCTGGAGAAGCTGGGTATCTTTGCCCTATGCTATGTTCAGGATCAGTTTTTCTGTTTGTTGGTTCTGAGCCTAGCTTTTAATAGCTGAGCTGTCTCTCCAGCCTTCAGGATCAGCTTTTAATCCTCAGTGTCAACTGACTGCCATGGTCTTAATGTGTCTCCCTCCTCCAAATTAATATATTAAAATCTTACCTCTAAGGGTGATGGTGTTGGAATGTCTTTCAGGAGGTGATTAGGTCATGGGGCAGGAACCCTTTTAAATAGGGTTGGTGCCCTTATAAAGGCAGCTGGAGAGCTCCTGTGCCTCTCTTAGGTCTAGGAAGACATGGCAAGAAGGTACCTTGTGAGAGCTTTAAATTTGTACCAGAAGCCAAGAACCCTCTGATGCTGTAAGCTTGATCTTCTCAGCTTCCAGGGGGTGGAAAATAAGTTGCAGTTGTTCGTAAACCATCCAGCTTGAGGTATTTTATTGTAGAGGCCTTCAAGAACCAAGGTACTGCCATTTTGAAAACGAGGAAACTCACCTTGAGGGAACAAATGAGCTCTTGGGGAGATCCCCAGAGAAGTTGTCATGGAGCACAGTTTACTGGAAGGGTGATTGCAGGTGTTACCACCTTTGGAATGATTAATATTTCTCATAAGCTTCATATTCACCAAGCATTTAAAATTCAGATTTGGGATCTCATGTCCAATGAAGCCTTTGCCTTCAGAGGTATCCCACCAGCCCATTGATATATTTTTTATTATATCATAAGAACACAAACTCTAATGCATATATATGTGTGTGTGTGTATATATATATATATATCTATATATATCTATATGAGGTGCTAGCCCATTGATGTATTTTTATTATATCATAAGAACACAAACTCTAGCATATGTATATATATATATATATATATACACACACACACATACATATACATGAGGTGTTATTAATTACTTGTCATTATTTGTCATTAATTTATAGAGAAAATGTGTTTCATGCTGTTCTTTTGACTAATTAGGCAGAGTGGAGAAAGAGACACAGCACTGCATTTTTCTGTAGGAACCTCCCCATTACTTGCTTGTGGGGTGTGTGTGTGTGTGTGTGTGTGTGTGTGTGTGTGTGTATACACTCATACAGAGCAGTGCAGTGATGGATCACAATTCCCCAAAGTTTATAAAAACTGATATAATTCTTGTTTCCTCACTTGCACAACATATAACCCACATTGCTGATAACTCTTCCACCCCGATCGATTCTGCTTCTACATGGAAAGGGGTGGGGGGAGGGGTGCTGTGGGATAATGCTTTTGTACACTGGTTTAATAAAACGCTGATTGGCCAGTAGCCAGGCAGGAAGTATAGGTGGGATAAGCAGACAAGGAGAATTCTCGGAAGAGGAAGGCTGAGTCAGGAGACGCCAGCCTGCCGTCCAGGGAGTAGCAGCATCTAATGACACATAGGTAAAGCCATGGAAAATGTGGTGACATATAGATCAACATAAATGGGCTGAGTTTAAGTGTAAGAGCTAGTCAGTAGTGAGCCTGAGCTAATGGCTGAGCAGTTTTAATTAATATAAGCTTCTGAATGATTATTTTATAAGCGTTTGTGGGGTCCATGGGGCTAGGCAGGACTGGAGAAAACTTCAGCTACAGAGGGGTCCTCCTTTTCCTTGTCTCCTCACAGTTTTAGCATGTTGGTTCAGAAGGCTGTTGCTGGATTTTCTTCTCATCACACTTGCTCTTATAGGGAATGGAGGGATAAAGGTTACACAGGTGTGTTCATTGTCTGCGTTCCTCCTGTGCTCAGCCTTCCTTAGTTGCCTGTAGTTCTTCGTGTAGGGTAGGATTCTGTGAGACTCCCCACTTCCATGTGAATGTGTCTGTTGGTACTGTGCTTCCTCAGGTCTTGTTTAGGCAGCCATATTGTTGAGGTATCACGGGTAAAGCTTCCCAGTCATTTCTAGGAGACAATCTCACAACAGATTTTCTGGTCTTTTTACAACCTTCCTGTCTCTTCTTCCCCTATGTTCCCTGAGCACAGGAGTTGTAACACTGATCTCATTTCTTCGGTTCTTGTCTTTTCTGAAATTATCAAAGGTTAGCCCACAGCAGACACAGCCTTTTCAGGTAGACTGCCACCTAGTAACATTCACCTCAATTTTCTTCGTATGTTTGTTTCATGGTTTAGTAGCTCATTTCTTTTCACCAATGAATAAAAGCAAACCAAGCCATTGTCTGGATGTATCAGAGTTTATTTATTGATTCAATTCGTATTTGCTTCTCTCATAGTCTGACAATTAGAATAAAGCTGCTATAAGCAACCATGTACATTTTATTTGTGTGAACATACAATTTTAACTTCTCTGGGACCAAGATGGCTTCATTCTAAGGTAGAACATATTTAGCTTTACAAAAAAGTGCCAGACTGTTTTCCACAGTGGTGTGGCCATTTTTGCATTCTTATCAGCAATGGATGAGAGTTCCCATAACTTCACATTCACGCCAGTGTTTGTGTTACCATTGTTGTGGATTTGGGCCTTTATAATATCTATGTAATACTTTTTAAATTTTTGTTTTAATTTAGCTTGCCTTGATGACATATGATATGGGCAACTTTTCATATTCTCATTCCTTTGGCCCATTTTGCAGTTATGTGGATTTTTTTTTTCAATTGTGTCTCACTATGTAGCCTAGGCTGGTGTTGAACTCATGATTTTCCTGCCTTAGTTTCTTAATTGCTTGGATAACAGGCAGTACCAGACTTAGCTTAGGTTGCTGACATTCTTTTTTTTTTGTTTTTTTCTTTTTTTTTTTTTTTTTTTTTTGGTTTTTTTCGAGACAGGGTTTCTCTGTGTAGCTTTGCGCCTTTCCTGGAACTCACTTGGTAGCCCAGGCAGGCCTCGAACTCACAGAGATCCACCTGGCTCTGCCTCCCAAGTGCTGGGATTAAAGGCGTGCGCCACCACCGCCCGGCCTTTTTTTGTTTTTTTCAAGACAGGGTTTCTCTGTGCAGCTTTGGAGCCTGTCCTGGATCTCACTCTGTAGACCAGGCTGGACTTGAACTCACAAAGATTCACCTGGCTCTGCCTCCCGAGTGCTGGGATTAAAGGAATGTGCCACCACTGCCTGGCTGGTTACTGACATTCTTATTATGGAATTTTTAAAGGAGTTCTTGAGTGTATTTTGGATGGTAGACCTCTATCAGATACGTGTTTTGAAAGTATTTCCCTGAGTCTGCTGCCTGTTTCCTTAGTCTCTTGACAGTATCACTCACAGAGCAGAAGTTTCACAGATTTTTATGCAGCCCAGATCATCAGTTCTTCTTTTGGTGGACTGTGCCTTTGATGATGGATCTAGAGTCATGGTTGGATGCTGATGACAGTCATAGGCTGTCCTCTGTGTTATCTTGGGGAACTTTTCTAGTTTTGTGTTTGCTATTGAAGTCTGTTGACTCAAGTTAAGTTTTGTGAATGGTCTAGGTCAAGACCATCCTGTGCATAAACTTCACCAAAGGCCAAACACTTGATCTTGAACATTTACCCTCCAAAACTGTGGACCAAATGACCTCTTTTGACTATATAAAGGGCTCAACACGAAGTATTTAAGATTTAATGACAGGAAATGGACTTTTCTGGACTGTTAAATAGCATCCCTTGAAACTGGGTAATGTCAGTCTTCTGACTTTGTTCTTCTCCTTCAATAATCTATCAGCCATTTAGGGGCTTTGTTTTCTTTTGTGGATAGAAATATTCTATTGTTTGGGTAGACCATAATCTGTGTATCAGTTCAGTAGTTAGTGGATTTGGGATTATTTCAAGTTTTTGTCTCTTTGATTAAAACTGTCATGGGTGCTCATATAAAGTGCTTGTATGGACGTGTTTTGATTTTTCATGCTATAGAGGTTGCCAGAATATCTTCCAAACTGCCCAAACCATCTCACATCTCACAGTTATTTTATACCCTCTATAACTTTTGATATTGTCAACTTTGGGTTTATACATTCTACTAGATATATTTCAAGCTGGTAGTGGTGTGTGTGGTCCATGCCTATAATCCAAGCACTCGGGAATTCAAAGCCAGCTTGGGCTATGTAGTGCAGCAAGGGGAGGGTCTTATCTAAAACAAACAAATCCTGATATTTCATTTTGGTTTTAATTTGTTTTTTCCAATGGAAATGAGGTAACCATCTTTGTATATGCTTATTTGCTACCTAAGATCTTTGTTGGAGAACTGAATACATTTAACACCTTTGTCCCTTTGAACCTGGGTTTGTTTTTATTGCTGTGTTATGAGAATTCTTTATTCCATGTATATGTTCTTTGTCAGATGTATGATTTGCAAATATTTTCTTGTGGTCTTCAGCTCCACTTTTCATTTCCCTAACAGTGTATATTGGAGAGTGGATGGTTTACATCTAATGTAACTGAATTTAGTTTTTGAGACAGGGTCCATGCTGGCCTTGACTTCCTGCTTCAGCCTAGGCAAAACTAAGTTTATATGTGTGTGTGTGTGTGTGTGTGTGTGTGCGCCAATGTACATAGCAAGTTTTAAGTTTGATGAAACCCAGCTCATCACTTCTTAAAATTCTTTGTACTTACTGCACTGCACCTAAGAAACCTTTGCTTAACCCAAAGTAACAAAGATTTTTCTCCAATTTTAAAAATATTTTTATTGGCATATACTGATGCTATATAATAATGAGGGTTTTTTTTTTTTTTCCAGACAGGGTTTCTCTGTGTGTAGCTTTGCGTCTTTTCTAGAACTCATTCTGTAGCCCAGGCTGGCCTCGAACTCACAGAGATCCGCCTGCCTCTGCCTCCTGAATGCTGGGATTAAAGGCGTGTGCCAACACCACCTGGCAATAATGAGTTTTATTATAATATTTGATCACATCCATTCCTATTTCCTTCCTGTCCCTCTCACTGATTCCCTTTCTTGTCTCTAATTTTTTATTGCTTATTTGTTTGTTCGTTTATTATTTAATTTTGAGACAGGGTCTTACTCTGTAGCCTTGGCTGGCCTGGAACTCACAGAGATCCACCTGCGTTCGCTGTAGCTGGAAGGTTTCTCCAGTCCCGCCTGGCCACATGGTCTCGCAGATGCTTATAAAATAATCATTCAGAGGCTTAATATTATTTACAAACTGTATGGCCCATGGCAGGCCTCTTGCTAGCTAGCTCTTATATCTTAAATCAACCCATTTCTATTAGTCTATGTTTTGCCACATGTTCTGTGGCTTTACCAGCCTGCTGGCATGTTGCTCCTTGGGCGACAGGCTGGCATCTCCCCAGACTCTTCCTTTCTCTATCTTGTCTCTCTCCTTGGATTTCCCTGCCTGCCTCTAAGCTGCCTTGCCATAGGCCAAAGCAGCTTGTTTATTAACCAATGGGAACAACATATATTCACAGCGCACAGAAAGACATCCCCTAGCAGTCTGCTTCCTGTCTTCTCCAATTTTCTTAAAAGTTTTACAGTTTTAAGTCTTACATTTAAGTCTGGGATGCATTTTCTAGGTTTGTTTATGTTATGAAGTACAGGTCAAGTTTCTTTTCTGTCTTTCTCTCTCCTTTCTTTCAGGTGGACATCTAAATTGCTTTAGCAGTGTTATTGGGAAGGCTTATCCCTCCCACCCCCACATTTGAGCTGCATGGTGCTTTGTTGGAAATGAATGGCCAGAGATGTGTGGAATGAATTCTGGATAATATCTTCTTGTTTGTGGATACATTTGTCTGTATGTCAATAACACACAGTCTTGATTGCTGCAGTTTTACATGTAACCAGTGTTGACAGCAGAGAATGTAAAGTCCAACCTTTTTGACACAGTTTTGAGTAATCAGAGCATTTATATTACCTTGTATTTTAGAATTAGCCTGTTAATTTATTTTTTAAAAAATTATTTATTTATTTTATATCCTGACCATAGTTTTCCCTCCCTCCTCTCTTCCCAGCCCCTCCCCTACCTCCCCTCTGCCTCCAACCATCCCCTCCTCTTCTGTTTCTATTCAGAAAAGGGCAGGCCTCCCATGGTTATCAACAAAACATGGCATATCAAGTTGCAATAAGAGTAAGCACTTTGCCTTGTATAAGGCTGGGAAAGGTGACCCAGTATGAGGAATAGGGTTCCAAAAGCCACCAAAACAGAGACAGGCCCTGATTCCACTGTTAGGAGTCCCACAAGAAGACCAAGCTACACAACTGTCACATATATGCAGAGGGCCTAGGTCAGTCCCAGGCAGGCTCCCTGGTTGTCAGTTCAGTCTCTGTGAACCCCTATGAGCCCAGGTTAGTTGATTCTGTGGGTTTTCTTGTGGTGTACTTGACCCCTCTGGCTCCTGCAATTCTTCCTCCTTCTCTTCAGCAGGATTCCCCAAACTCCACCTAATGTTTGACTGTGGGTTTCTGCATCTGTCTCCACCAGTTGCTGGATGAAGCCTCTCTGATGACTATTTGGCTAGGCACCAATCTATGAGTATACCAGAATATTGTTAGTCATCATTACATTGACTTTCCCCCCCTCCAATCCTGTTTGATTCTATCCCAGGTCTCTGGGCCATCCAGCCTCTGGGTCCTGGTGCTCCAAGCAATGTCAGGGGTGGGCTCACTCTTGTGGATGCTCCCATAATCTCTATGTCACCCTTACCCCCAGCGTATCCCATAGGCTGGACAGGATGTGGAGTAAAGGGAGCACTCCTCCATTGCTGGAGGGAGTGAAAACTTGTACAGCCACTTTGGTAACCAAAATGGCAGTTTCTCAGAAAATTGAGGATCGATTTACCTCAAGACCCAACTATATATACTTGGGCATATACTCAAAGGATGCTCAATCATACCACAAGGACATTTGCTCAACTCTGTTCATTATTTATTCATAATAGCCAGAACCTGAAAACAACCTAGATATCCCTCAACTGAAGAATGGATAAAGAGAATATGGTACATTTACACAATGGAGTATTACTCAGATGTTAAAAATAATGACATCATGAAATTTGAAGGCACATGGATAGAACTAGAAAAATAATCATCCTGAGTGAGGTAACCCGGACCCAGAAAGACAAACATGTTATGTACTCACTTATAAGTGGATATTAACTATAACATAAAGGATAACCATGCTAATCCATAGATCCAGTAGAGGCTAGGGAACAAGGAGGCTACTTGGATCTCCCTGGAAAGGGGAAATAGAGATTTTGTGGGTGGACTAGGGGCAGATCAGGACGGGATCATGAGGGATCAGATAGGGTCGGTGTGGGTGGGAGAGTGGTAAAGAGCTGACTGGAAAGGGAGTCATTTCAGGGTCAGGTAGAAACTTGGTACAAGAGAAACTCCCAGGAATCTATAAAGATGACCCCAGCGAAGACTCCTAGCAAAAGAGGATACATAGCCTGAACTGGCCACCTCCTGTGACAGGCAACACTACCAATGGAGGGATTGGGACACCAACCTAGCCATATAACCTTCGACCTACAGTCTATCCAGCCTTTTGAGACTGGGTTTTTCTGTGTAGCCCTGACTATCCTGGAACTGGCTCTGTAGACCAGGCTAGGCTTGAACTCAGAAATCCATCTGCCTCTTCCTTCCCAGTCATGGGATTAAAGTGATGCACCACCATGTCCTGCTCTTTCTTTTTAACCATTGTTTATTTTAATATTCTTTCACAATCTTTTTCTCTGGGACTCCAGTGACATATAACCAGCTGCGTGGCACACTGTGTGTGTGTGCGTGTGCGTGTGCGTGTGCGTGTGTGTGTGTGTGTGTGTGTGTGTGTATAGATTCTACACATGACAAAAGACATGCAGTGTTTGTCTCTTAGAGTTTGGCTTACTTATTTTAGTGATTTTTTCAGTTCAGTTCTATCCATTTTCTACCAAGTGACATAATTTTATTTTTCTTTGTGATTGAATAGAACTCCATGTTCTGTGTGTATATTAATTTTGTTTATCTATTTATCTGTGGATGGACATCTGGTCTTGGTTCCATTTCTGGTGACTAGTGCTACAAAGAGCATGAATGTGCTGTGCCACCCTGGTAGGCTCCTTGAGGTCAATACTCATGGATGGTATAGCTGGATCACATGGCAGTTGTGTTTTTTTGTATTTTTGAGGTAGCCCCATAGTTTCTATGAATTTCAGGTGGTACTATTAGTAGAATTGGACTTTCTGGTTGTTTGGTTCTATAATTTATTGTCAGTGTTCTATTTTCAAACTTTTTTTAATATTGGGAAAATTAAGTATTTTTTTTTAAACCTAAACTATATGGATGATGATGGTTCTGCCTCCCCACAGCACTGTGGCAGGGATTGGAAATAAAATATGGAATGTGTTTAGTAAGTAGTAGTCATTGTTATTAGTTGATTCACACTACATATGCAATTCAATATGCTGACTTTAATCCAATGGTGAACACTCAATGCATTGTTTTATAGTATTCATTGATGCATGATAAATACTTAAATGTACAATCATAAATTTTTCTCTTATTTTTGGATGCTTAGGTTATTTTCCCATTAACACAATATGTTTTTCCCCCAGTCATTTTTTAATCATAGTAAAGTACACACAGTATAACATTTACATTTTAACCCTTCTATGGCTGCAGTTCACTTCTTGTATTAAATATGTTTACATCATTACATAATCACTCTCTCCGTTCATCTTCAGACTTTTTAACCGTATATTGCGTGGCTTTCCTTGGGAGAAGAGAAATGTTTGTCGCAGAATTGGGAAGGCACCAAAAGCCCAGAAAGCAGCCCAGACAAGTTAACTTTATTAGTCAGTAAATGAATTAGTGGGGCAATTCAGAGAGCAGTGGAGGGCTATGGATTGCAGCATTTCCCCAAACTCGTCAATCCCCTGCCTGTCAAGGTTCTCTTTAATTCATTTATTTTTTTTACAATATACCTTTCTATAGATAGCTGTCTTCTCAAGTGGATGGAGCCAGAAACCATCCTGTAAGTCATCTATCTATCTATCTATCTATCTATCTATCTATCTATCTATCTATCATCTATCTATCAATCATCCATCTATCTATCTTCTATTTATTATCTATCTATCTATCCACCTATCATCTATCTATCATTTATCTATTTAAACTGAGGAAGAGTGGGAATTGAAGAGGGTAGTGGGGAAGAAAAGAAACACAAATATTATGTGTTCTCTCATAGAAGGAATCTAGATTTAAGAACACACACGACATGAAAGCAGAAAGAGAGGAAAGGAAGGAAGGGAAGAAGGGAACCAGCAGGAGAGAGTGAGGAGGTTGAGAGGAAGGGACTAGGAACAGAGTACAATGATGCATATGTATGAAAATGTCATAATGGAACCCATTATTTTGTAGCCTAAGAATGAATATTTGATTTTAAAAAAAGCTGTTAAAAACTGTCTTGTAAAGATTTGAAAATCCTTAATATAGACCATTTGAACATGAGTCTTAATTTGAAACTCAGTGTCAGAAATCTCCCTGCATTTGCTTGTCCCCAATTAACCACATCTCAGAAGGTCCGGCTCTTCATTGTGTGTCCTGATTCTTCTTATTTACTGTTTGGGGTGAGGCCTTGCTCAGTGCTTCTGTGAAATCTGAGGAGGAGGCTGGACAGCAGGGTAACTAGGCTGCTGAGACCAGGGCGGTACAGCATGGGGAACGCCTTTTAGTATTTTGTTCTGAGCTTTCAAAAGCACAGACTTTGGGTGAACTGAGCCACAGCTCAGAGTTTTTTCTTTTCTTTTCCTTCATGGTTAGGCATTAGCTCCTTTCTCTTTGAACCTATAATTTGGTCTCCAAAGATGGAGTTTAGTTTTTTTTATAAACAGCAGTATAGTAAAAAATACCTTATCAGGCTTTTCTGTAAGCAATAATGTCCATAGAATCTGCTTTGGGGCATATGTAGAAAAAAGCCACAGTAAGACACAAACACAGATACAGTATGCCCAGTAAGAAATTAATTAGCTTTATCTTTTTTTTCATAAATGGGAATCTTTTTTTTTTTTTTAAATAAGGCTCCATGTTTTTCTGGAGAATGAGTGTGCTAACCCATTGACCACAGATGGATCTTTCCTGGAAAAAGTTAACTTGTGAGTTGTAAAAGCCAAAAATGCTTTCAGCATGTGTGATTTTTGCATGGGTCTTAATATTTGCTATTGCAAACCCAGCCACTGGCTGAAAGGGTGTAACACTTTCCCTAAACAAAGAGAAAGGCCGTTAGACCCAGCCCATCATCTCAAGAGGAACCATGTCAGAGATGTCCCTGCACTAGATTATCTGAGATTAACTGTATCATAGAAGCCAGCTCTTCATTGTGTCTGTCATGATCCTCTATATTTATTCTAAGAAAAAAATCACAGCCATTTGGGAATAAAATGGGGTCCAGAGGATGGGAAGTTGTTTATTGCATATCCAGCCTCCCTTCCACCAGTGTTGGCTTTCAGTTTCCAGTTAACAACTTTCTCCTTCCTTCTATCTCTGTCCTCTTCTTCCTGGGGCTTTGGCTGCCCCTGGCTTCCCCATCAACTCCCTTGGCTAGGTAACTTGCAATGTTGTTTAGAACACCCACTAGAAAGCAAACCTAGCATATCTAATCTTGATACTTTTTTAAATTAAAATTTCTTTCTTCACCTTGGTGTGAGACTCTTTAATACTTCGGCAATACTCCAAAAATCCTCTTGTGAAGCTCCAGCTCTATGTCAAGTCTGCCCTACCCTTTCCTAATTCCTCTTAAGAGACCAAACAAGAAAATAAAAATAAAAATAAAAATGGTCTTGCATACTTTTCCCCCCCTGTGGAGACTGAGTATAGCAACCCAACAAATGTTCCTGACTAATGAGTTATTTATTATATTGAGAATCAATATGAGTTGTCTATCATAATATAAGAAGATAGCACTTACTCTCAGCTATCCTATCTCTAACCTGTAGCCTTCTAAGAAACTGTAGACTGGTGGGAGCTGCCATCTCTAGAGTGTGAGGAAAGAGGTGGGCAAGGGGCTGAATTTTCTTATGTAATGGGAAATTTTGGACACGGTTAGTTAGAGGTTGTTGCTATTATAAATACATAATGCCTTCAGAAATCACACTGGTTAGTGTTCAGAAAAATATGATGGACAATTTTGGGGGTAAAAGCTGCTTAAGTGGTGTATGAGTGCTGTGGAGGAGGGTGAATATGAGCTCTAATTGCACAGCATGTTGCAAGACAATTTTATTCATTTTGACAAGAACTAGACTTTTCCTTTTCAAAGACGTTGCTATGGAAAACATTAAGTGTATGAGAGGGAAGAGAGGCACAGAGGGTGGGTACATAGAAAACACACTTCTCCATAAGGGGAAGCAGAAAGTGTGGCTGCTTTGTGTCTTCACAACTCTAGGCCTAGGCGCTATTGTGCTTCAAGGACGGGTCCTTATCCTTTTAATTTACCTTTGAGAGTCTCCCTAAATGAGAACCTTTGGGATCCATAAAATAGTATTTGTGCATAGTCTACAATATGCAGCTGAAAACCTGTGTGGTTGTATTACATAGACTATTGAATTTAACAGTTTCTTAACCACCAAGGTAAGACACCATTGTATTTGTATGTTGTAACACTTTACATATAATACAGTTTCCATGTAGTATAAGGAATGACCTTTTTGATGGCCTCTATTGTCATTTTAAAGTCTATAGTTGTTCCAGGAGCTGGGGATATAGATTGCTTGATGAGAGAGCTTGCTAAGGAAGAAGCCCTGGGAGCAATGCTCAGCACCACATAGACTGGGTATAATGGTGCACACCTGTCATCCCAGCACTTGGAAGATGGAGGATCAGGGGTTCAAGATCATCCTCAGCTGCATAGTGAGTATCCCATTGTGGGATATAGGAACCCTGGTCTAAATGAAACAAACAACAACAGAAAAGACAACCCCCCCCAAATCCCCCAAAACAGTAAAACAAAAAAAAACTGGCCCAGATTACTCCTGTAACCTGAGCACTAAGGAGGTAGAGGGAAGTGGATCTCTGTAAGTTTGAGGCCAGTCTGGTCTACAGAGTGAGATCCTCTCTCAAAACAACAACAGCAACAATAATAACAACATTGTCCATTTGGATGGTGTGTGGCACACCAAACCAAGTGATGATGTGTTCAAGGAGTACCTGAACCACCACATCTGCTGTTTCCCTGGAGGTGGGGATTGCCTCTATCCATCCTGTGAAGGTGTCAACAAGAGTTAGGAGATAGAGGGGCTTTTTATGAATGGGCATGTAGGTGAAGTCAACCTGCCAATCCTTGCCTGGTTGGTGTCCTTGAAGCTGGTACAAGGGCTGGCGTATCTGGAGGGCCCCCTGTGGGTTGGCCTTGGCACACATATGGCAGGAAGAGTCGACCTGTAAAATATGGGCTCGAAGATGGGTAGGACCAAAGAGGGGCTCTAAGAAGTGGAACAAAGCTTTGGGGCCTATGTGTAAGGTGGTGGATGTCTGAAATGATGGAGAGTGCCTGACCTGGGGGAGGATGAGGTGATTATTTAAGTAGACCCATCCGTCTTATGTCTGTGTGGCCCCTTTATTCAGGAGTTCGTCCCTCTCCTCTGATTGGTAACAGGGCTGATAGGAGAGTGTCAGAAACAAAATATGTTCTGTAGATCCAGTGGAGCTGGAGGCCAGTCCCTGGGCTACTGAGTCAGCCCTGGCATTGCCTAAGGCCACTGGGTCCTTGGAGGCCTGATGTCTCCAGCAGTGGATTATGGCTGCTTCTGCAGGGAGCTTGAGGGCCTCCAAGAGGTTGGCTGTAAGGGGTCCATTGGCAATGGAAATGCCCTTGGTAGTGAGGAAGCCCTTTTCCTTCCAAAGGACAGAATAGGTATGGGCTATTAAAAAGGTATATTTAGAGTCTGTGTAGATGTTAGCCCATTGACCCTTAGCTATTGGGAGCACTCTGGTCAAGGTGATTAATTCAGCCTTTTGTGAAGAGGTTCCCACCGGCAGGCTGGTTGCTTCAGCCGTTTTAGTGGAAGTGACCACTGCATAAGCTGCCTGGCAGTTTCCTGATATGTCTATAAGGGAGCTTCCATCCACAAAGAGGGTGAGTTGGGGGGGAGAGGTCTGTGAGGAGTTGGTCTAGGAGACCAGGCCAGAGTGAGAATAAGGCCTCCATAGCCTCTGCGCAGCAGTGGGAGGAGCTAACAGAGGAGGAAGGGAGAGGGAGGAGGGTTGCAGGGTTTAGGGCAAGATTGGAGGCCAAGGTAATTTGGGGGTTTTCTAGAAACAGTAAATGAAAAACCTGGACCCGTGAGGGCCCATGGAGGGAAAGAGAAGAGTGTCTCAGAAGGTCTGAGAGGCGGTGAGTGGAGTATGCAGTGGTTGGCTGAAACAGGGTGATCTTGAGGGCCTCCTGGGTGAGTTCAGCTGCTGCTGCTAGGGCTCACACACATGGCTGCCCTCCACCCACAATGGTGTCTAATTGGACAGAAAAGCAACAGCTAGATTCGAAGGCCCAACCAGGTGGGCTAGAACCCTGGTGGTCACTCCCACTTTTTCATCTGTAAAGAGGTGGTAGGGGTGAGTGGAGTCCGGAAGAACTAGGGTGGGGGCCGTTAGGAGGGCATCCTGCAGTAAAGAGAAGTGGTGGTGGATGGTGGCCGGGTAGGTGAGGGGCCCCATGGGGGTCTCTCTGGCTGCCTGGAACAGGGGCTTGGCCGTGATGGCAAAGTTAGGGATCCAGTGCTGGAAGAATCCCATCAGGCCTCCAAATGCAAGGATGTGGTCCACTATGATCAGGGACTGTAAGTTCTACCAGGCTTGGACTCAATCAGAGGTGAGGGTCTTAGACCCTGGGCTGAGTTGAACACCCAAATACACAACAGTGGGGGAGCACAGCTGAGCCTTAGATGGGGAGACATGGTGGTATCCCAGGGAGCTGAGGTGGTTTAGTGGCAGAGAGGTGGCCTGTTGGGACAGAGATGGGGAGGGACTACAAAGTAGGAGGTCATCGACATACTGGAGAGGTGTGCTAGGACTGAGGTCAAAGAAGGTAAGATCCCGGGCCAAGGCTTGGCCAAAGAAATGAGGGCCTATCCCAAAAACCTTGAGGGAGAAGAGTCCATGTGAGCTGTCTGGGGACCGTGTATCAGGGTCCTCCCAGGTGAAGGCAAAGAGAAAAGATGAGTTAGGGTGTAAAGGAACAGTAAAAAAAAAAAAAGGCTCTTTTAGGTCCAGGATGGTAAGGTGGGAAGTTGGAGGAGGAATGTTAGAGAGAAAGTTTGATGACCACTGGGTGGGTCGGAGTAACTGCCTCATTAATCAGGTGGAGGTCCTGAACTAAGTGATAAGCACTGGAGCTTACACATGGGGAGAATGGGGGTGTCGCAAGGCGAGTCCATAGGGATTAACAGTCCCTGAGATAGGAGGGGGGTAATAGTGGGTTTGAGGCCTCAGTGATGGGTTTCACAAATAGGGAACTGGGGTCTGGAAAGGAGGGAGGAGGGGTCCTTAAGGTGAACTATGATTGGCTGGTGGTGAGTAGCCACCTCCGGGGTGGAGACATACCATACTTGGGGGTCGACTGGATCTGGGAGGGTAGGGACAGGGCAGTCTGGGCTAGGGACCTGTGAGGCCATTAAGGGAAGAAGATGGGCAGTTAGAAGATAGTGTAGGGGCTGAGGAGAGGGCGGCCCCAAAGTGGCTGAGGATATCATGGCCATGTAAAGGTACCGGACAAATGGGTATGACTGGAAAAGAGTATGAGAAGAATTGTCCTGCAAGAATGCAGAGAAATGGCAGGGTCTTAGGCAGAAAGGAGGGGGTCTCATCCACTCCTGTGACAGAAATTGGTGAGGAAACTGTGGGGCCCGAGAGAGAGGTCAAGACAGAAAAGGTAGCCCTTGTGTCTACCAGCAAGGTGATGGACTTACTGGCTACCTGGAGCATTACCCCAGGCTCGGCCAGGATGGTGGGAGTCTCTGAGTCTGGGTGCCATCAGTTCTCCACCAGGGTAAGGAGCTAAAGGCTGGAAGAGTCTCAGATGCCTATATTGGCGAGGCTGGACCTCAGTGGCATGGCAGAGAGGATATGCCTACATGGGGGCATTCTGACTTCCAGTGGCTAGACTGCCCGAAGAGAGGGCATGGCCTTGGTGGCAGAGGGTTGGGGCAGCATCAGGATCAGTGGCCTTCTTGGCTGCATTTGAAGCAGGCTCCTGGTGGAGTCGACTTTGACTGGGCCCTGGCGGGATGGAGCTTTGTGGACTTCCTCTGTTCCCTCTGCAGGAGTGACGATGGCCTCAGGGCAGCTGCCACGTCATGAGCTTTCCTGCTGGAAAGACTCAACTGCCTTCTCTCAGGTGTTAAAGACATTTACAAGCCATTTCCAACAATTCCTGCATGGGGTTTCAACAATTCCTGTTGAGGTTTAGGGACCATCCTCAGCCTGTTTTAGTTTCTTTCTAATATCTGCTGATGACTGAGAAATGAAATGGGGGGTCAGGACCGTGGCTCCTGCTAGAGAGGCTGGATCATGGCAGGTATATTGAACCATGGTCTCTTATAATTGATTTACAAAAATGACCTGATTTTCATCAGCTTGCCATGTAATCTCTTGGAGCTTGTCAAAATTAACAACTTTGTTTGAGACCATCTCCATACCCCGAGGGAGGCATTGGACTATGATGTCCCTTCTCTGGCAACCATTTTGACCTGGCTGGTAGTCCCAGTTGGGTTCTGTAGCTGGCACCCCCATGTCACCCACAGGTACCTTATTGTCCACTATATGGGTCTGGTCTGCGTACTATGTAGCCCCTGCCTAAACCAGACCTCACTCCTTGGAAGTGAGAGCAGAGGCCTGGATGACATGGAGATCATGGCAGGTCAGGTCATAGGCTTGGGAAAGATAATAGAACTCCTTGATATAGACAGAAGGATTAGCAGAAAAGGAACCCAACTACTTTTCAATCTGTGAGAGGTTCTGTAGGGAGAAGGGGATGTGGACTTGAACAATTTCCTCAGTTCCAGCCACCTCTCAGAGAGGGCAGAGGAGGGCAGGGGTATGCCAAGACTGAGTATGAGAAGCCACTGGGGAGGATTTGAGGGGAGTAGGCTGGTGTGTGGATGGGGACCAGGGTGCAGGTTGTGGCATTGTAGAAGGGGGAGGGGATAGAGAAGGAGGGGCAGGAGGAGGAGGGAGAGGGAGAGAGGAAGGTGGGTAAGGGGAAGGAGGTTGGCTACTGAGTGGAGCATGATGTGGTGGTGTAGGAGGGGTAGGGGTAGTGGTAGGAAGAGTCGAGGAAAAGGGTGGGTTGCTAATGACTCAGGTGTCTCTGTCAGGGCAGAGTGTTCAGGGTCCAAGTCCCCAGATCAACAGGGATCTGGAGGTGCCGTAACCCTACAAAACCTGGGCCATTGAGCACTGAGTACAGAGGGAGGGGCAGGAGCACAGAACCCCAAAGCCCCAGATGTTAAGGGAGTTCAGACCACTTGTCCAAATGCCAGCAGAAATTCTCAAGATGGGGGAGGATGCTGACATCAAGGAGTTCCCTCCCGTGGCCATCTTGAAAGGTTATCAAGAGTGTACTGAGGCCAGGCCACAGAGCAAAAGAAAACCAGGCATTTTGGATTTATGGTATCAGACAGCCCCAATTTGGATAAATTTTGCAGCTGGTACTCCAGGGGTGACTGAGGATCAACTTTAGACCTGGTGTTGCCCATTTCCAAGTCTGTGCCTGAGACCAAAGACTAGGGAAGTGCAATTCTAATTAGTCTTAACAATAAAAACCCAATATTGTTAAGATATTGAGGGTATTGTCAGATATTGAGGATAAAAGCTGAAATATCTAGGGTGAGGCATCCCCTGCAATAGAGTGGGGCTGAGTGGTGGGAGTGGGGGTACATCTCTTAACACAAAGTTCTCCCAGAACAAAGACTGTCTCTGCTCCAGAAATGTTTGATCCTGGGTTTCAGCACCAGGAAAATAGGTTTTCTGTATCTCCATAATAGGTTTCTCTGCCGATGCAGTAAGCTGGATCAAGCCGAATTGAAAAATTAAAAGAACAGATGTATTTGAACTAAGCAATTCCCCGGGTGAGTTCTCCAGCCCCAGGGATCAATCAAGGCAGGAGAAGTCACGCACCCTAACTAAAAAGCAGGGAGCTTATATAGCCTGTAGGTGAGGGGTGATGACATGTCTACCACAAGCTGGGTTTGTGCCCAAGTGTGGTCAAAAGCTGAGCACTTTAGGTGGGGACTTGGGCCACTGGCAACTTCAGGGGAGGAGCTGCCAAGAATGTAGAACTGGGCTTTTTGGCGCCTTTTCTTTCTTGGAAATTCTCTGAGAGGGTGGGGTTTGGAGAGAGAGGAATGAGGCTTTCTAGATCAAGCAGGAATGGGCTAGAGGTTCCAGCTGAATATCCAGTGTATGCCTGTACCAGCTCTTGCACTGGCCTTGCTTCCCCAAAGGAATGCTGGGTGAGCTCTGTATCCTTGAATGAGTCCCTCTATTTAGTTGCCTAGATCCTCAGGCTTGGCTGGCTGGGAAGGCAAAGCCTGACACCCATTTTTTTTTTTACACCCATTTTTTTTTTTATACCCATTGTGGTGGGTAGGCTCCTTTAAGTTGGGGGAGTTCCTCAAATGTAAGAAGAAATTTCAGATGCAAATGGATTAAAGAAAACATTTGATAGAATTGTGTCTTTCTGTGTGCCTTTGCATGCATGTGAGCATGTGTTTGGTTTCTTTGGGATATTTATTTCAATAGGACACTTTTCTAATTCTATGGAGGTTAATAATGGGAAAATAGAATTCATCCTGCAGAATTTTTTTTTTTCATTAAAAGTGCTTAGTGAGTTAGGTGCATGCTGTGCAAGCCCGAGGACCCTGAGTTCAACTCCCACCACTCACGTAAAAGCAGGGCGTGGCAGTTACGCACTTGTAATCCAAGTGATGAAGAGGCAGAGACAAACAGATTCCTGGGACTCCCTAGACAGCTAAACTAGCCTAATTGGAGAGCTGGCCTCAGTTCCCAGTGATAGACCCTGACAGTAGGGGGTGGGGGAGGGGCAACGTGGGCAGCTC